>NW_023494284.1:0-30000 GCF_013265735.2 Oncorhynchus mykiss
CCCGATCCCTCCACTATGATCCGACGGTTCCCAAACCCACTGGGCTGAGCCCCAATCCCCCCAATATGATCAGACGGTTCCCAAACACACTGGGCTGAGACCCGAGCCCTCCACTATGATCAGACGGTTCCCAAACCCACTCGGCTGAGCACCGATCCCTCCAATATGATCAGATGGTTCCCAAACCCACAGTGAGTTGAGACCCAAGCCATCCACTATGATCAGACGGTTCCCAAACCCAGTGGGTTGAGCCCCAATCCCTCCAATATGATCAGACGGTACCCAAAACCACTGGGTTGAGCCGCAATCCCTCCACTATTATCAGACGGTTCCCAAACATCCTGGGCTGAGCCCCGATCCTTCCACTATGATCAGACGGTTCCCAAAACCACCGGGTTGAGCCCCAATCCCTCCAATATGATCAGACGGTTCCCAAACCCACTGGGCTGAGCCCCGATCCCTCCACTATGATCCGAAGGTTCCCAAACATCCTGGGCTGAGCCCCGATCCTTCCACTATGATCAGACGGTTCCCAAAACCACCGGGTTGAGCCCCAATCCCTCCAATATGATCAGACGGTTCCCAAACCCACTGGGCTGAGCCCCGATCCCTCCACTATGATCCGAAGGTTCCCAAACCCACTGGGCTGAGCCCCAATCCCCCCAATATGATCAGACGGTTCCCAAACGCACTGGACTGAGACCCGAGCCCTCCACTATGATCAGACGGTTCCCAAACACACTGGGTTGAGCCCCAATCCCTCCAATATAATCAGACGGTTCCCTAACATACTGGGCTGAGCCCCGGTCCCTCCACTATGATCAGACGGTACCCAAACACACTGGGCTGAGCCCCGATCCTTCCACTATGATCAGACAGTTCCCAAACACACTGGGCTGAGCCCCAATACCTCCACTATGATAAGACGGTTCGCCAACCCAGTGGGCTGAGCCCCGATCCCTCCACTATGATCAGACGGTTCCCAAACATACTGGGCTGATCCCCGATCCTTCCACTATGATCAGACGGTTCCCAACCCCACTGGGCTGAGCCCCAATCCCTCCAATATGATCAGACGGTTCCCAAACATACTGGATTGAGCCCCGATCCTTCCACTGTGATCAGACGGTTCCCAAACCAACTGGGCTGAGCCCCGATCCCTCAACTATGATCCGACGGTTCCCAAACCCACTGGGTTTAGCTCCGATCCCTCCACTATGATCAGACGGTTCGCCAACCCAGTGGGCTGAGCCCCAATCCCTCCAATATGATCAGACGGTTCCGTAACCCACTGGGTTGAGCCCCGGTCCCTCCAATATGATCAGATGGTTCCCAAACACACTGGGTTGAGCCCCAATTCCTCCAATATGATCAGACTGTTCCCAAACCCACTGGGCTGAGCCCCGAGCCCTCCACTATGATCAGACGGTTCCCAAACCCACTGGGTTTAGCTCCGATCCCTCCACTATGATCAGACGGTTCGCCAACCCAGTGGGCTGAGCCCCGATCCCTCCACTATGATCAGACGGTTCCCAAACCCACTGGGTTGAGCCCCAATCCCTCCAATAAGATCAGACGGTTCCCAAACCCACTGGGTTGAGCCCCAATCCCTCCAATATGATCAGATGGTTCCCAAACACACTGGGTTGAGTCCCAATCCCTCCAATATGATCAGACGGTTCCCAAACCCACTGGGCTGAGCCCCGAGCCCTCCACTATGATCAGACGGTTCCCAAACCCACTGGGTTTAGCCCCGATACCTCCACTATGATCAGACGGTTCGCCAACCCAGTGGGCTGAGCCCCGATCCCTCCACTATGATCAGACGGTTCCCAAACCCACTGGGTTGAGCCCCAATCTCTCCAATATGATCAGACGGTTCCCAAACCCACTGGGCTGAGCCCCGATCCCTCCACTATGATCAGACGGTTCCCAAACCCACTGGGCTGAGCTTCCGATTCCTCCACTATGATCAGATGGTTCCCAAACCCCCTGGGCTGAGCCCCAATCCCTCCAATATGATCAGACGGTTCCCAAACCCACTGGGCTGAGCCCCAATCCCCCCAATATGATCAGACGGTTCCCAAACACACTGGGCTGAGACCCGAGCCCTCCACTATGATCAGACGGTTCCCAAACCCACTCGGCTGAGCACCGATCCCTCCAATATGATCAGATGGTTCCCAAACCCACAGTGAGTTGAGACCCAAGCCATCCACTATGATCAGACGGTTCCCAAACCCAGTGGGTTGAGCCCCAATCCCTCCAATATGATCAGACGGTACCCAAAACCACTGGGTTGAGCCGCAATCCCTCCACTATTATCAGACGGTTCCCAAACATCCTGGGCTGAGCCCCGATCCTTCCACTATGATCAGACGGTTCCCAAAACCACCGGGTTGAGCCCCAATCCCTCCAATATGATCAGACGGTTCCCAAACCCACTGGGCTGAGCCCCGATCCCTCCACTATGATCCGAAGGTTCCCAAACATCCTGGGCTGAGCCCCGATCCTTCCACTATGATCAGACGGTTCCCAAAACCACCGGGTTGAGCCCCAATCCCTCCAATATGATCAGACGGTTCCCAAACCCACTGGGCTGAGCCCCGATCCCTCCACTATGATCCGAAGGTTCCCAAACCCACTTGGCTGAGCCCCAATCCCCCCAATATGATCAGACGGTTCCCAAACCCACTGGGTTGAGCCCCAATCCCTCCAATATAATCAGACGGTTCCCAAACCCACTCGGCTGAGTCCCGGTCCCTCCAATAAGATCAGATGGGTCCCAAACCCCCTGGGTTGATCCCCGGTCCCTCCACTTTGATCAGACTGTTCCCAAACATACTGTCTGATCCCCGATCCCTCCACTATGATCAGATGGTTCCCAAACCCACTGGGTTGAGCCCTGATCCCTCCACTATGATCAGATGGTTCCCAAACATACTGGGCTGAGCCCCGGTCCCTCCACTATGATCAGACGGTACCCAAACACACTGGGCTGAGCCCCGATCCTTCCACTATGATCAGACAGTTCCCAAACACACTGGGCTGAGCCCCAATACCTCCACTATGATAAGACGGTTCGCCAACCCAGTGGGCTGAGCCCCGATCCCTCCACTATGATCAGACGGTTCCCAAACATACTGGGCTGATCCCCGATCCTTCCACTATGATCAGACGGTTCCCAACCCCACTGGGCTGAGCCCCAATCCCTCCAATATGATCAGACGGTTCCCAAACCCACTGGGCTGAGCCCCGGTCCCTCCGATATGATCAGATGGTTCCCAAACCCACTGGGCTGAGCCCCGAGCCCTCCATTATGATCAGACGGTTCCCAAACCCACTGGGTTGAGCCCCAATCCCTCCAATATGATCAGATGGTTCCCAAAACCCACTGGGCTGAGCCCCAATCCCTCCAATATGATCAGACGGTTCCGTAACCCACTGGGTTGAGCCCCGGTCCCTCCAATATGATCAGATGGTTCCCAAACACACTGGGTTGAGCCCCAATTCCTCCAATATGATCAGACTGTTCCCAAACCCACTGGGCTGAGCCCCGAGCCCTCCACTATGATCAGACGGTTCCCAAACCCACTGGGTTTAGCCCCGATCCCTCCACTATGATCAGACGGTTCGCCAACCCAGTGGGCTGAGCCCCGATCCCTCCACTATGATCAGACGGTTCCCAAACCCACTGGTTTGAGCCCCAATCCCTCCAATAAGATCAGACGGTTCCCAAACCCACTGGGTTGAGCCCCAATCGCTCCAATATGATCAGATGGTTCCCAAACACACTGGGTTGAGTCCCAATCCCTCCAATATGATCAGACGGTTCCCAAACCCACTGGGCTGAGCCCCGAGCCCTCCACTATGATCAGACGGTTCCCAAACCCACTGGGTTCAGCCCCGATACCTCCACTATGATCAGACGGTTCGCCAACCCAGTGGGCTGAGCCCCGATCCCTCCACTATGATCAGACGGTTCCCAAACCCACTGGGTTGAGCCCCAATCCCTCCAATATGATCAGACGGTTCCCAAACCCACTGGGCTGAGCCCCGATCCCTCCGCTATGATCAGACGGTTCCCAAACCCACTGGGCTGAGCTACCGATTCCTCCACTATGATCAGATGGTTCCCAAACCCCCTGGGCTGAGCCCCAATCCCTCCAATATGATCAGACGGTTCCCAAAACCACTGGGTTGATCCCCAATCCCTCCACTATTATCAGACGGTTCCCAAACATACTGGGCTGAGCCCCGATCCTTCCTCTATGATCAGACGGTTCCCAAAACCACTGGGTTGAGCCCCAATCCCTCCAATATGATCAGACGGTTCCCAAACCCACTGGGCTGAGCCCCGATCCCTCCACTATTATCAGACGGTTCCCAAACCCACTGGGCTGAGCCCCAATCCCCCCAATATGATCAGACGGTTCCCAAACCCACTGGGCTGAGACCCAATCCCTCCAATATAATCAGATGGTTCCCAAACATACTGGGTTGAGCCCCGGTCCCCCCACTATGATCAGACGGTACCCAAACACACTGGGTTGAGCCCTGATCCTTCCACTATGATCAGACGGTTCCCAAACATACTGGGCTGAGCCCCGATCCTTCCACTATGATCAGACGGTTCCCAAACCCACTGGGTTGAGCACCAATCCCTCCGCTATGATCAGACGGTTCCCAAACATACTGGGCTGAGCCCCGATCCTTCCACTATGATCAGACAATTCCCAATCCCACTGGGTTGAGCCCCAAACCCTCCAATATGATCAGATGGTTCCCAAAACCCACTGGGCTGAGCCCCGATCCCTCCACTATGATCCGACGGTTCCCAAACCCACTGGGCTGAGCCCCAATCCCCCCAATATGATCAGACGGTTCCCAAACACACTGGGCTGAGACCCGAGCCCTCCACTATGATCAGACGGTTCCCAAACCCACTTGGTTGAGCCCCAATGGTTCCCAAACATACTGGGTTGAGCCCCGGTCCCCCCACTATGATCAGACGATTCCTAAACACACTGGGTTGAGCCCTGATCCTTCCACTATGATCAGACGGTTCACAAACCTACTGGGCTGAGCCCTTATCCTTCCACTATGATCAGACGGTTCCCAAACCCACTGGGTTGAGCCCCAATCCCTCCAATATGATCAGACGGTTCCCAAACCCACTGGGCTGAGCCCCGATCCCTCCGCTATGATCAGACGGTTCCCAAACCCACTGGGCTGAGCTACCGATTCCTCCACTATGATCAGATGGTTCCCAAACCCCCTGGGCTGAGCCCCAATCCCTCCAATATGATCAGACGGTTCCCAAAACCACTGGGTTGATCCCCAATCCCTCCACTATTATCAGACGGTTCCCAAACATACTGGGCTGAGCCCCGATCCTTCCTCTATGATCAGACGGTTCCCAAAACCACTGGGTTGAGCCCCAATCCCTCCAATATGATCAGACGGTTCCCAAACCCACTGGGCTGAGCCCCGATCCCTCCACTATTATCAGACGGTTCCCAAACCCACTGGGCTGAGCCCCAATCCCCCCAATATGATCAGACGGTTCCCAAACCCACTGGGCTGAGACCCAATCCCTCCAATATAATCAGATGGTTCCCAAACATACTGGGTTGAGCCCCGGTCCCCCCACTATGATCAGACGGTACCCAAACACACTGGGTTGAGCCCTGATCCTTCCACTATGATCAGACGGTTCCCAAACATACTGGGCTGAGCCCCGATCCTTCCACTATGATCAGACGGTTCCCAAACCCACTGGGTTGAGCACCAATCCCTCCGCTATGATCAGACGGTTCCCAAACATACTGGGCTGAGCCCCGATCCTTCCACTATGATCAGACAATTCCCAATCCCACTGGGTTGAGCCCCAATCCCTCCAATATGATCAGACGGTTCCCAAACCCACTGGGCTGAGCCCCGGTCCCTCCGATATGATCAGATGGTTCCCAAACCCACTGGGCTGAGCCCCGAGCCCTCCATTATGATCAGACGGTTCCCAAACCCACTGGGTTGAGCCCCAATCCCTCCAATATGATCAGATGGTTCCCAAAACCCACTGGGCTGAGCCCCGATCCCTCCACTATGATCCGACGGTTCCCAAACCCACTGGGCTGAGCCCCAATCCCCCCAATATGATCAGACGGTTCCCAAACACACTGGGCTGAGACCTGAGCCCTCCACTATGATCAGACGGTTCCCAAACCCACTTGGTTGAGCCCCAATGGTTCCCAAACATACTGGGTTGAGCCCCGGTCCCCCCACTATGATCAGACGATTCCTAAACACACTGGGTTGAGCCCTGATCCTTCCACTATGATCAGAAGGTTCACAAACCTACTGGGCTGAGCCCTTATCCTTCCACTATGATCAGACGGTTCCCAAACCAACTGGGTTGAGCACCAATCCCTCCAATATGATCAGACGGTTCCCAAACATACTGGGCTGAGCCCCGATCCTTCCACTATGATCAGACGATTCCCAATCCCACTGGGTTGAGCCCCAATCCCTCCAATATGATCAGACGGTTCCCAAACCCACTGGGCTGAGCCCCGGTCCCTCCGATATGATCAGATGGTTCCCAAACCCACTGGGCTGATCCCCGAGCCATCCACTATGATCAGACGGTTCCCAAACCCACTGGGTTGAGCCCCAATCCCTCCAATATGATCAGATGGTTCCCAAAACCCACTGGTCTGAGCCCCGATCCCTCCACCATGATCTGACGGTTCCCAAACCCACTGGGCTGAGCCCCAATGGTTCCCAAACACACTGGGCTGAGCCCCGATCCCTCCACTATGATCAGACGGTTCGCCAACCCAGTGGGCTGAGCCCCGATCCCTCCACTATGATCAGACGGTTCCCAAACCCACTGGGTTGAGCCCCAATCCCTCCAATAAGATCAGACGGTTCCCAAACCCACTAGGTTGAGCCCCGAGCCCTCCACTATGATCAGACGGTTCCCAAACCCACTGGGTTTAGCCCCGATCCCTCCACTATGATCCGACGGTTCCCAAACACACTGGGCTGAGCCCCAATCCCTCCAATATGATCAGACGGTTCCCAAACCCACTGGGTTGAGCCCCGGTCCCTCCAATATGATCAGACGGTTCCCAAACACACTGGGTTGAGCCCCAATCCCTCCAATATGATCAGACGGTTCCCAAACTCACTGGGCTGAGCCCCGAGCCCTCCACTATGATCAGACGGTTCCCAAACCCACTGGGTTTAGCCCCGATCCCTCCACTATGATCAGACGGTTCGCCAACCCAGTGGGCTGAGCCCCGATCCCTCCACTATGATCAGACGGTTCCCAAACCCACTGGGTTGAGCCCCGATCCCTCCAATATGATCAGACGGTTCCCAAACCCACTGGGTGTAGCCCCGATCCCTCCACTATGATCAGACGGTTCGCCAACCCAGTGGGCTGAGCCCCTATCCCTCCACTATGATCAGACGGTTCCCAAACCCACTGGGTTGAGCCCCAATCCCTCCAATATGATCAGACGGTTCCCAAACCCACTGGGTTGCGCCCCGATCCCTCCAATATGATCAGACGGTTCCCAAACCCACTGGGTTGAGCCCCAATCCCTCCAATATGATCAGACGGTTCCCAAACCCACTGGGCTGAGCCCCGAGCCCTCCACTATGGTCAGACAGTTCCCAAACCCACTGGGTTGAGTCCCAATCCCTCCAATATGATCAGACGGTTCCCAACCCCACTGGGTTGAGCCCCAATCCCTCCAATATGATCAGACGGTTCCCAAACCCACTGGGCTGAGCTCCAATCCCTCCAATATAATCAGACGGTTCCCAAACATACTGGGCTGAGCCCCGATCCCTCCACTGTGATCAGACGGTTCCCAAACCCACTGGTCTGAGCCCCGATCCCTCCAATATGATCAGACGGTTCCCAAACCCACTGGGCTGAGCCCCGATGCCTCCAATATGATCAGACGGTTCCCAAACCCACTGGGTTGAGCCCCGATCCCTCCACTATGATCAGATGGTTCCCAAATACCCTGGGCTGAGCCCGATCCCTCCACTATGATCAGATGGTTTCCAAACCCACTGGGTTGAGCCCCGATCCCTCCACTATGATCAGATGGTTCCCAAACATACTGGGCTGAGCCCCGATCCCTCCACTATGATCAGACGAATCCCAAACATACTGGGCTGAGCCCCGATCCTTCCACTATGATCCGACGGTTCCCAAACCCTCTGGGCTGAGCCCGACCCTTCCACTATGATCAGATGGTTCCCAAACCCACTGGGTTGAGCCCCGATCCCTCCACTATGATCTGATGGTTCCCAAACATACTGGGCTGAGCCCGATCCCTCCACTATGATCAGACGAATCCCAAACATACTGGGCTGAGCCCCGATCCCTCCACTGTGATCAGACGGTTCCCAAACCCACTGGGCTGAGCCCCGGTCCCTCTAATATGATCAGACGGTTCCCAAACCCACTGGGCTGAGCTCCAATCCCTCCAATATGATCAGACGGTTCCCAAACATACTGGGCTGAGCCCCGATCCCTCCACTGTGATCAGACGGTTCCCAAACCCACTGGGTTGAGCCCCGGTCCCTCTAATATGATCAGACGGTTCCCAAACCCACTGGGGGTTGAGACCCAATCCCTCCAATATGATCAGACGGTTCCCAAACCCACTGGGCTGAGCTCCAATCCCTCCAATATGATCATACGGTTCCCAAACCCACTGGGGGTTGAGACCCAATTCCTCCAATATGATCAGACGGTTCCCAAAACCACTGGGTTGAGCCCCGGTCCCTCTAATATGATCAAACGGTTCCCAAACCCACTGGGTTGAGCCCCGATCCCTCCACTATGATCAGACGTTTCCCAAACCCACTGGGCTGATCCCCGAGCCCTCCATTATGATCAGACGGTTCCCAAACCCACTGGGTTGAGCCCCGGTCCCTCCACTATGAACAGATGGTTCCCAAACATACTGGGCTGAGCCCCGATCCCTCCACTATGATCAGACGGTTCCCAAACCCCCTGGGCTGAGCCCGATCCCTCCACTATGAACAGAGGGTTCCCAAAAATACAGGGCTGAGCCCTGATCCCTCCACTGTGATCAGACGGTTCCCAAACCCACTGGGCTGATCCCCGAGCCCTCCATTATTATCAGACGGTTCCCAAACCCACTGGGTTGAGCCCCGTTCCCTCCACTATGATCAGATGGTTCCCAAATCCCCTGGGCTGAGCCCGACCCTTCCTCTATGATCAGACGAATCCCAAACATACTGGGCTGAGCCCCGATCCTTCCACTATAATCAGACGGTTCCCAAACCCACTGGGTTGAGCCCCAATCCCTTCACTATAATCAGACGGTTCCCAAACCACCTGGGCTGAGCCCCAATACCTCCATTATGATCAGACGGTTCCCAAACCCACTGGGTTGAGCCCCAATCCCTCCAATATGATCAGACGGTTCCCAAACCCACTGGGGTTGAGCCCCAATCCCTCCAATATGATCAGACGGTTCCCAAATCCACTGGGTTGAGCCCCGATCCCTCCAATATGATAAGACGGTTCCCAACCCCCCTGGGCTGAGCCCGATCCCTCCACTATGATCAGATGGTTCCCAAACCCACTGGGTTGATCCCGATCCCTCCACTATGATCAGATGGTTCCCAAACCCACTGGGCTGAGCCCCGATCCCTCCACTATGATCAGATGGTTCCCAAACCCACTGGGCTGAGCCCCGATCCCTCCACTATGATCAGACGGTTCACAAACATACTGGGCTGAGCCCCGATCCTTCCACTATGATCAGATGGTTCCCAAACCCACTGGGTTGAGCCCCGGTCCCTCTAATATGATCAGACGGTTCCCAAACCCACTGGGCTGAGCTCCAATCCCTCCAATATGATCAGACGGTTCCCAAACATACTGGGCTGAGCCCCGATCCCTCCACTGTGATCAGACGGTTCCCAAACCCACTGGGTTGAGCCCCGGTCCCTCTAATATGATCAGACGGTTCCCAAACCCACTGGGGGTTGAGACCCAATCCCTCCAATATGATCAGACGGTTCCCAAACCCACTGGGCTGAGCTCCAATCCCTCCAATATGATCATACGGTTCCAAAACCCACTGGGGGTTGAGACCCAATTCCTCCAATATGATCAGACGGTTCCCAAAACCACTGGGTTGAGCCCCGGTCCCTCTAATATGATCAAACGGTTCCCAAACCCACTGGGTTGAGCCCCGATCCCTCCACTATGATCAGACGTTTCCCAAACCCACTGGGCTGATCCCCGAGCCCTCCATTATGATCAGACGGTTCCCAAACCCACTGGGTTGAGCCCCGGTCCCTCCACTATGAACAGATGGTTCCCAAACCCCCTGGGCTGAGCCCGATCCCTCCACTATGAACAGAGGGTTCCCAAAAATACAGGGCTGAGCCCTGATCCCTCCACTGTGATCAGACGGTTCCCAAACCCACTGGGCTGATCCCCGAGCCCTCCATTATTATCAGACGGTTCCCAAACCCACTGGGTTGAGCCCCGTTCCCTCCACTATGATCAGATGGTTCCCAAATCCCCTGGGCTGAGCCCGACCCTTCCTCTATGATCAGACGAATCCCAAACATACTGGGCTGAGCCCCGATCCTTCCACTATAATCAGACGGTTCCCAAACCCACTGGGTTGAGCCCCAATCCCTTCACTATAATCAGACGGTTCCCAAACCACCTGGGCTGAGCCCCAATACCTCCATTATGATCAGACGGTTCCCAAACCCACTGGGTTGAGCCCCAATCCCTCCAATATGATCAGACGGTTCCCAAACCCACTGGGGTTGAGCCCCAATCCCTCCAATATGATCAGACGGTTCCCAAATCCACTGGGTTGAGCCCCGATCCCTCCAATATGATAAGACGGTTCCCAACCCCCCTGGGCTGAGCCCGATCCCTCCACTATGATCAGATGGTTCCCAAACCCACTGGGTTGATCCCGATCCCTCCACTATGATCAGATGGTTCCCAAACCCACTGGGCTGAGCCCCGATCCCTCCACTATGATCAGATGGTTCCCAAACCCACTGGGCTGAGCCCCGATCCCTCCACTATGATCAGACGGTTCACAAACATACTGGGCTGAGCCCCGATCCTTCCACTATGATCAGATGGTTCCCAAACCCACTGGGCTGAGTCCCAATCCCTCCAATATGATCAGACGGTTCCCAACCCCACTGGGTTGAGCCCCAATCCCTCCAATATGATCAGACGGTTCCCAAACCCACTGGGCTGAGCTCCAATCCCTCCAATATAATCAGACGGTTCCCAAACATACTGGGCTGAGCCCCGATCCCTCCAATGTGATCCGACGGTTCCCAAACCCACTGGGTTGAGCCCCGGTCCCTCTAATATGATCAGACGGTTCCCAAACCCACTGGGTTGAGCCCCGATCCCTCCACTATGATCAGACGGTTCCCAAACCCACTGGGCTGAGCCCCGAGCCCTCCACTATGATCAGACGGTTCCCAAATCCACTGGGTTGAGCCCCGGTCCCTCCACTATGATCAGATGGTTCCCAAATCCCCTGGGCTGAGCCCGATCCCTCCACTATAATCAGACGGTTCCCAAATCCACTGGGTTGAGCCCCAATCCCTCCAATATGATCAGACGGTTCCCAAACCCACTGGGCTGAGCCCCGAGCCCTCCACTATGGTCAGACAGTTCCCAAACCCACTGGGTTGAGTCCCAATCCCTCCAATATGATCAGACGGTTCCCAACCCCACTGGGTTGAGCCCCAATCCCTCCAATATGATCAGACGGTTCTCAAACCCACTGGGCTGAGCTCCAATCCCTCCAATATAATCAGACGGTTCCCAAACATACTGGGCTGAGCCCCGATCCCTCCACTGTGATCAGACGGTTCCCAAACCCACTGGTCTGAGCCCCGATCCCTCCAATATGATCAGACGGTTCCCAAACCCACTGGGCTGAGCCCCGATGCCTCCAATATGATCAGACGGTTCCCAAACCCACTGGGTTGAGCCCCGATCCCTCCACTATGATCAGATGGTTCCCAAATACCCTGGGCTGAGCCCGATCCCTCCACTATGATCAGATGGTTTCCAAACCCACTGGGTTGAGCCCCGATCCCTCCACTATGATCAGATGGTTCCCAAACATACTGGGCTGAGCCCCGATCCCTCCACTATGATCAGACGAATCCCAAACATACTGGGCTGAGCCCCGATCCTTCCACTATGATCAGACGGTTCCCAAACCCCCTGGGCTGAGCCCGATCCCTCCGATATGATCAGATGGTTCCCAAACCCACTGTGCTGAGCCCCGATCCCTCCGAAATGATCAGACGGTTCCCAAACCCACTGGGTTGAGCCCCGGTCCCTCCACTATGATCAGATGGTTCCCAAATCCCCTGGGCTGAGCCCGACCCTTCCACTATGATCAGATGGTTCCCAAACCCACTGGGTTGAGCCCCGATCCCTCCACTATGATCTGATGGTTCCCAAACATACTGGGCTGAGCCCGATCCCTCCACTATGATCAGACGAATCCCAAACATACTGGGCTGAGCCCAATCCCTCCACTATGATCAGATGGTTTCCAAACCCACTGGGCTGAGCCCCGATCCCTCCACTATGATCAGATGGTTCCCAAACCCACTGTGCTGAGCCCCGATCCCTCCACTATGATCAGACGGTTCCCAAACATACTGGGCTGAGCCCGACCCTTCCTCTATGATCAGATGGTTCCCAAACCCACTGGGTTGAGCCCCGATCCCTCCACTATGATCTGATGGTTCCCAAACATACTGGGCTGAGCCCGATCCCTCCACTATGATCAGACGAATCCCAAACATACTGGGCTGAGCCCAATCCCTCCACTATGATCAGATGGTTCCCAAACCCACTGGGCTGAGCCCCGATCCCTCCACTATGCTCAGACGGTTCCCAAACATACTGGGCTGAGCCCCGATCCTTCCACTATAATCAGACGGTTCCCAAACCCACTTGGTTGAGCCCCAATCCCTTCACTATAATCAGACGGTTCCCAAACCACCTGGGCTGAGCCCCAATCCCTCCATTATGATCAGACGGTTCCCAAACCCACTGGGTTGAGCCCCAATCCCTCCAATATGATCAGACGGTTCCCAAACCCACTGGGGTTGAGCCCCAATCCCTCCAATATGATCAGATGTTTCCCAAATACCCTGGGCTGAGCCCGATCCCTCCACTATGATCAGATGGTTTCCAAACCCACTGGGTTGAGCCCCGATCCCTCCACTATGATCAGATGGTTCCCAAACATACTGGGCTGAGCCCCGATCCCTCCACTATGATCAGACGAATCCCAAACATACTGGGCTGAGCCCCGATCCTTCCACTATGATCAGACGGTTCCCAAACCCCCTGGGCTGAGCCCGATCCCTCCGATATGATCAGATGGTTCCCAAACCCACTGTGCTGAGCCCCGATCCCTCCGAAATGATCAGACGGTTCCCAAACCCACTGGGTTGAGCCCCGGTCCCTCCACTATGATCAGATGGTTCCCAAATCCCCTGGGCTGAGCCCGACCCTTCCACTATGATCAGATGGTTCCCAAACCCACTGGGTTGAGCCCCGATCCCTCCACTATGATCTGATGGTTCCCAAACATACAGGGCTGAGCCCGATCCCTCCACTATGATCAGACGAATCCCAAACATACTGGGCTGAGCACAATCCCTCCACTATGATCAGATGGTTCCCAAACCCACTGGGCTGAGCCCCGATCCCTCCACTATGATCAGACGGTTCCCAAACATACTGGGCTGAGCCCGACCCTTCCTCTATGATCAGATGGTTCCCAAACCCACTGGGTTGAGCCCCGATCCCTCCACTATGATCTGATGGTTCCCAAACATACTGGGCTGAGCCCGATCCCTCCACTATGATCAGACGAATCCCAAACATACTGGGCTGAGCCCAATCCCTCCACTATGATCAGATGGTTCCCAAACCCACTGGGCTGAGCCCCGATCCCTCCACTATGCTCAGACGGTTCCCAAACATACTGGGCTGAGCCCCGATCCTTCCACTATAATCAGACGGTTCCCAAACCCACTGGGTTGAGCCCCAATCCCTTCACTATAATCAGACGGTTCCCAAACCACCTGGGCTGAGCCCCAATCCCTCCATTATGATCAGACGGTTCCCAAACCCACTGGGTTGAGCCCTCAATCCCTCCAATATGATCAGACGGTTCCCAAACCCACTGGGGTTGAGCCCCAATCCCTCCAATATGATCAGACGGTTCCCTAACCCACTGGGCTGAGCTCCAATCCCTCCAATATGATCAGACGGTTCCCAAACCCACTGGGCTGAGCCCCGATCCCTCTAATATGATCAGACGGTTCCCAAATCCACTGGGTTGAGCCCCGATCCCTCCAATATGATAAGACGGTTCCCAACCCCCCTGGGCTGAGCCCGATCCCTCCACTATGATCAGATGGTTCCCAAACCCACTGGGTTGATCCCCGATCCCTCCACTATGATCAGACGGTTCCCAAACCCACTGGGCTGAGCCCCGAGCCCTCCACTATGATCAGACGGTTCCCAAATCCACTGGGTTGAGCCCCGGTCCCTCCACTATGATCAGATGGTTCCCAAATCCCCTGGGCTGAGCCCGATCCCTCCACTATAATCAGACGGTTCCCAAACCCACTGGGTTGAGCCCCGATCCCTCCAATATGATCAGACGGTTCCCAAACCCACTGGGCTGAGCCCCGAGCCCTCCACTATGGTCAGACAGTTCCCAAACCCACTGGGTTGAGTCCCAATCCCTCCAATATGATCAGACGGTTCCCAACCCCACTGGGTTGAGCCCCAATCCCTCCAATATGATCAGACGGTTCCCAAACCCACTGGGCTGAGCTCCAATCCCTCCAATATAATCAGACGGTTCCCAAACATACTGGGCTGAGCCCCGATCCCTCCACTGTGATCAGACGGTTCCCAAACCCACTGGTCTGAGCCCCGATCCCTCCAATATGATCAGACGGTTCCCAAACCCACTGGGCTGAGCCCCGATGCCTCCAATATGATCAGACGGTTCCCAAACCCACTGGGTTGAGCCCCGATCCCTCCACTATGATCAGATGGTTCCCAAATACCCTGGGCTGAGCCCGATCCCTCCACTATGATCAGATGGTTTCCAAACCCACTGGGTTGAGCCCCGATCCCTCCACTATGATCAGATGGTTCCCAAACATACTGGGCTGAGCCCCGATCCCTCCACTATGATCAGACGAATCCCAAACATACTGGGCTGAGCCCCGATTCTTCCACTATGATCAGACGGTTCCCAAACCCCCTGGGCTGAGCCCGATCCCTCCGATATGATCAGATGGTTCCCAAACCCACTGTGCTGAGCCCCGATCCCTCCGAAATGATCAGACGGTTCCCAAACCCACTGGGTTGAGCCCCGGTCCCTCTCCTATGATCAGATGGTTCCCAAATCCCCTGGGCTGAGCCCGACCCTTCCACCATGATCAGATGGTTCCCAAACCCACTGGGTTGAGCCCCGATCCCTCCACTATGATCTGATGGTTCCCAAACATACTGGGCTGAGCCCGATCCCTCCACTATGATCAGACGAATCCCAAACATACTGGGCTGAGCCCAATCCCTCCACTATGATCAGATGGTTCCCAAACCCACTGGGCTGAGCCCCGATCCCTCCACTATGATCAGACGGTTCCCAAACATACTGGGCTGAGCCCCGATCCTTCCACTATAATCAGACGGTTCCCAAACCCACTGGGTTGAGCCCCAATCCCTTCACTATAATCAGACGGTTCCCAAACCCACTGGGTTGAGCCCCAATCCCTCCAATATGATCAGACGGTTCCCAAACCCACTGGGCTGAGCCCCGAGCCCTCCACTATGATCAGACAGTTCCCAAACCCACTGGGTTGAGTCCCAATCCCTCCAATATGATCAGACGGTTCCCAACCCCACTGGGTTGAGCCCCAATCCCTCCAATATGATCAGACAGTTCCCAAACCCACTGGGCTGAGCTCCAATCCCTCCACTGTGATCAGACGGTTCCCAAACCCACTGGGTTGAGCCCCGGTCCCTCTAATATGATCAGACGGTTCCCAAACCCACTGGGATTAGCCCCGATCCCTACACTATGATCAGACGGTTCCCAAACCCACTGGGCTGAGCCCCACTCCCTCCACTATGATCAGACGGTTCCCAACCCCCCTGGGCTGAGCCCGATCCCTCCACTATGATCAGATGGTTCCCAAACCCACTGGGTTGATCCCCGATCCCTCCACTATGATCAGACGGTTCCCAAACCCACTGGGCTGAGCCCCGAGCCCTCCACTATGATCAGACGGTTCCCAAATCCACTGGGTTGAGCCCCGGTCCCTCCACTATGATCAGATGGTTCCCAAATCCCCTGGGCTGAGCCCGATCCCTCCACTATAATCAGACGGTTCCCAAACCCACTGGGTTGAGCCCCAATCCCTCCAATATGATCAGACGGTTCCCAAACCCACTGGGCTGAGCCCCGAGCCCTCCACTATGGTCAGACAGTTCCCAAACCCACTGGGTTGAGTCCCAATCCCTCCAATATGATCAGACGGTTCCCAACCCCACTGGGTTGAGCCCCAATCCCTCCAATATGATCAGACGGTTCCCAAACCCACTGGGCTGAGCTCCAATCCCTCCAATATAATCAGACGGTTCCCAAACATACTGGGCTGAGCCCCGATCCCTCCACTGTGATCAGACGGTTCCCAAACCCACTGGTCTGAGCCCCGATCCCTCCAATATGATCAGACGGTTCCCAAACCCACTGGGCTGAGCCCCGATGCCTCCAATATGATCAGACGGTTCCCAAACCCACTGGGTTGAGCCCCGATCCCTCCACTATGATCAGATGGTTCCCAAATACCCTGGGCTGAGCCCGATCCCTCCACTATGATCAGATGGTTTCCAAACCCACTGGGTTGAGCCCCGATCCCTCCACTATGATCAGATGGTTCCCAAACATACTGGGCTGAGCCCCGATCCCTCCACTATGATCAGACGAATCCCAAACATACTGGGCTGAGCCCCGATTCTTCCACTATGATCAGACGGTTCCCAAACCCCCTGGGCTGAGCCCGATCCCTCCGATATGATCAGATGGTTCCCAAACCCACTGTGCTGAGCCCCGATCCCTCCGAAATGATCAGACGGTTCCCAAACCCACTGGGTTGAGCCCCGGTCCCTCTCCTATGATCAGATGGTTCCCAAATCCCCTGGGCTGAGCCCGACCCTTCCACCATGATCAGATGGTTCCCAAACCCACTGGGTTGAGCCCCGATCCCTCCACTATGATCTGATGGTTCCCAAACATACTGGGCTGAGCCCGATCCCTCCACTATGATCAGACGAATCCCAAACATACTGGGCTGAGCCCAATCCCTCCACTATGATCAGATGGTTCCCAAACCCACTGGGCTGAGCCCCGATCCCTCCACTATGATCAGACGGTTCCCAAACATACTGGGCTGAGCCCCGATCCTTCCACTATAATCAGACGGTTCCCAAACCCACTGGGTTGAGCCCCAATCCCTTCACTATAATCAGACGGTTCCCAAACCCACTGGGTTGAGCCCCAATCCCTCCAATATGATCAGACGGTTCCCAAACCCACTGGGCTGAGCCCCGAGCCCTCCACTATGATCAGACAGTTCCCAAACCCACTGGGTTGAGTCCCAATCCCTCCAATATGATCAGACGGTTCCCAACCCCACTGGGTTGAGCCCCAATCCCTCCAATATGATCAGACAGTTCCCAAACCCACTGGGCTGAGCTCCAATCCCTCCACTGTGATCAGACGGTTCCCAAACCCACTGGGTTGAGCCCCGGTCCCTCTAATATGATCAGACGGTTCCCAAACCCACTGGGATTAGCCCCGATCCCTACACTATGATCAGACGGTTCCCAAACCCACTGGGCTGAGCCCCACTCCCTCCACTATGATCAGACGGTTCCCAAACCCACTGGGTTGAGCCCCGATCCCTCCAATATGATCAGACGGTTCCCAAACCCACTGGGCTGAGCCCCGATCCCTCCAATATGATCAGACGGTTCCCAAACCCACTGGGCTGAGCCCCGATGCCTCCACTATGATCAGATGGTTCCCAAACATACTGGGCTGAGCCCCGATCCCTCCACTATGATCAGACGTTTCCTAAATACCCTGGTCTGAGCCCGATCCCTCCACTATGATCAGATGGTTTCCAAACATACTGGGCTGAGCCCGATCCCTCCACTATGATCAGACAAATCCCAAACATACTGGGCTGAGCCCAATCCCTCCACTATGATCAGATGGTTCCCAAACCCACTGGGCTGAGCCCCGATCGCTCCACTATGATCAGACGGTTCCCAAACATACTGGGCTGAGCCCCGATCCTTCCACTATAATCAGGGGGTTCCCAAACCCACTGGGTTGAGCCCCGGTCCCTCTAATATGATCAGACGGTTCCCAAACCCACTGGGTTTAGCCCCGATCCCTCCACTATGATCAGACGGTTCCCAAACCCACTGGGCTGAGCCACAATCCCTCCACTATGATCAGACGGTTCCCAAACCCACTGGGTTGAGCCCCGATCCCTCCAATATGATCAGACGGTTCCCAAACCCACTGGGGTTGAGCCCCAATCCCTCCAATATGATCAGATGTTTCCCAAATACCCTGGGCTGAGCCTGATCCCTCCACTATGATCAGATGGTTTCCAAACCCACTGGGTTGAGCCCCGATCCCTCCACTATGATCAGATGGTTCCCAAACATTCTGGGCTGAGCCCCGATCCCTCCACTATGATCAGACGAATCCCAAACATACTGGGCTGAGCCCCGATCCTTCCACTATGATCAGACGGTTCCCAAACCCCCTGGGCTGAGCCCGATCCCTCCGATATGATCAGATGGTTCCCAAACCCACTGTGCTGAGCCCCGATCCCTCCGAAATGATCAGACGGTTCCCAAACCCACTGGGTTGAGCCCCGGTCCCTCCACTATGATCAGATGGTTCCCAAACCCACTGGGTTGAGCCCCGATCCCTCCACTATGATCTGATGGTTCCCAAACATACTGGGCTGAGCCCGATCCCTCCACTATGATCAGACGAATCCCAAACATACTGGGCTGAGCCCAATCCCTCCACTATGATCAGATGGTTCCCAAACCCACTGGGCTGAGCCCCGATCCCTCCACTATGCTCAGACGGTTCCCAAACATACTGGGCTGAGCCCCGATCCTTCCACTATAATCAGACGGTTCCCAAACCCACTGGGTTGAGCCCCAATCCCTTCACTATAATCAGACGGTTCCCAAACCCACTGGGGTTGAGCCCCAATCCCTCCAATATGATCAGACGGTTCCCAAACCCACTGGGGTTGAGCCCCAATCCCTCCAATATGATCAGCCGGTTCCCAAACCCACTGGGTTGAGCCCCAATCCCTCCAATATGATCAGACGGTTCCCAAACCCACTGGGGTTGAGCCCCAATCCCTCCAATATGATCAGACGGTTCCCTAACCCACTGGGCTGAGCTCCAATCCCTCCAATATGATCAGACGGTTCCCAAACCCACTGGGCTGAGCCCCGATCCCTCTAATATGATCAGACGGTTCCCAAACCCACTGGGTTGAGCCCCGATCCCTCCAATATGATCATACGGTTCCCAAACCCACTGGGGTTGAGCCCCAATCCCTCCAATATGATCAGATGTTTCCCAAATACCCTGGGCTGAGCCCGATCCCTCCACTATGATCAGATGGTTTCCAAACCCACTGGGTTGAGCCCCGATCCCTCCACTATGATCAGATGGTTCCCAAACATACTGGGCTGAGCCCCGATCCCTCCACTATGATCAGACGAATCCCAAACATACTGGGCTGAGCCCCGATCCTTCCACTATGATCAGACGGTTCCCAAACCCCCTGGGCTGAGCCCGATCACTCCGATATGATCAGATGGTTCCCAAACCCACTGTGCTGAGCCCCGATCCCTCCGAAATGATCAGACGGTTCCCAAACCCACTGGGTTGAGCCCCGGTCCCTCCTCTATGATCAGATTGTTCCCAAATCCCCTGGGCTGAGCCCGACCCTTCCACTATGATCAGATGGTTCCCAAACCCACTGGGTTGAGCCCCGATCCCTCCACTATGATCTGATGGTTCCCAAACATACTGGGCTGAGCCCGATCCCTCCACTATGATCAGACGAATCCCAAACATACTGGGCTGAGCCCAATCCCTCCACTATGATCAGATGGTTCCCAAACCCACTGGGCTGAGCCCCGATCCCTCCACTATGATCAGACGGTTCCCAAACATACTGGGCTGAGCCCGACCCTTCCTCTATGATCAGATGGTTCCCAAACCCACTGGGTTGAGCCCCGATCCCTCCACTATGATCTGATGGTTCCCAAACATACTGGGCTGAGCCCGATCCCTCCACTATGATCAGACGAATCCCAAACATACTGGGCTGAGCCCAATCCCTCCACTATGATCAGATGGTTCCCAAACCCACTGGGCTGAGCCCCGATCCCTCCACTATGCTCAGACGGTTCCCAAACATACTGGGCTGAGCCCCGATCCTTCCACTATAATCAGACGGTTCCCAAACCCACTGGGTTGAGCCCCAATCCCTTCACTATAATCAGACGGTTCCCAAACCACCTGGGCTGAGCCCCAATCCCTCCATTATGATCAGACGGTTCCCAAACCCACTGGGTTGAGCCCCAATCCCTCCAATATGATCAGACGGTTCCCAAACCCACTGGGGTTGAGCCCCAATCCCTCCAATATGATCAGACGGTTCCCTAACCCACTGGGATGAGCTCCAATCCCTCCAATATGATCAGACGGTTCCCAAACCCACTGGGCTGAGCCCCGATCCCTCTAATATGATCAGACGGTTCCCAAATCCACTGGGTTGAGCCCCGATCCCTCCAATATGATAAGACGGTTCCCAACCCCCCTGGGCTGAGCCCGATCCCTCCACTATGATCAGATGGTTCCCAAACCCACTGGGTTGATCCCCGATCCCTCCACTATGATCAGACTGTTCCCAAACCCACTGGGCTGAGCCCCGAGCCCTCCACTATGATCAGACGGTTCCCAAATCCACTGGGTTGAGCCCCGGTCCCTCCACTATGATCAGATGGTTCCCAAATCACATGGGCTGAGCCCGATCCCTCCACTATAATCAGACGGTTCCCAAACCCACTGGGTTGAGCCCCAATCCCTCCAATATGATCAGACGGTTCCCAAACCCACTGGGCTGAGCCCCGAGCCCTCCACTATGGTCAGACAGTTCCCAAACCCACTGGGTTGAGTCCCAATCCCTCCAATATGATCAGACGGTTCCCAACCCCACTGGGTTGAGCCCCAATCCCTCCAATATGATCAGACGGTTCCCAAACCCACTGGGCTGAGCTCCAATCCCTCCAATATATTCAGACGGTTCCCAAACATACTGGGCTGAGCCCCGATCCCTCCACTGTGATCAGACGGTTCCCAAACCCACTGGTCTGAGCCCCGATCCCTCCAATATGATCAGACGGTTCCCAAACCCACTGGGCTGAGCCCCGATGCCTCCAATATGATCAGACGGTTCCCAAACCCACTGGGTTGAGCCCCGATCCCTCCACTATGATCAGATGGTTCCCAAATACCCTGGGCTGAGCCCGATCCCTCCACTATGATCAGATGGTTTCCAAACCCACTGGGTTGAGCCCCGATCCCTCCACTATGATCAGATGGTTCCCAAACATACTGGGCTGAGCCCCGATCCCTCCACTATGATCAGACGAATCCCAAACATACTGGGCTGAGCCCCGATCCTTCCACTATGATCAGACGGTTCCCAAACCCCCTGGGCTGAGCCCGATCCCTCCGATATGATCAGATGGTTCCCAAACCCACTGTGCTGAGCCCCGATCCCTCCACTATGATCAGATGGTTCCCAAACATACTGGGCTGAGCCCCGATCCCTCCACTATGATCAGACGAATCCCAAACATACTGGGCTGAGCCCAATCCCTCCACTATGATCAGATGGTTCCCAAACCCACTGGGCTGAGCCCCGATCCCTCCACTATGATCAGATGGTTCCCAAACATACTGGGCTGAGCCCCGATCCTTCCACTATAATCAGACGGTTCCCAAACCCACTGGGTTGAGCCCCAATCCCTTCACTATAATCAGACGGTTCCCAAACCCACTGGGTTGAGCCCCAATCCCTCCAATATGATCAGACGGTTCCCAAACCCACTGGGCTGAGCCCCGAGCCCTCCAATATGATCAGACAGTTCCCAAACCCACTGGGTTGAGTCCCAATCCCTCCAATATGATCAGACGGTTCCCAACCCCACTGGGTTGAGCCCCAATCCCTCCAATATGATCAGACAGTTCCCAAACCCACTGGGCTGAGCTCCAATCCCTCCAATATGATCAGACGGTTCCCAAACATACTGGGCTGAGCCCCGATCCCTCCACTGTGATCAGACGGTTCCCAAACCCACTGGGTTGAGCCCCGGTCCCTCTAATATGATCAGACGGTTCCCAAACCCACTGGGATTAGCCCCGATCCCTCCACTATGATCAGACGGTTCCCAAACCCACTGGGCTGAGCCCCAATCCCTCCACTATGATCAGACGGTTCCCAAACCCACTGGGTTGAGCCCCGATCCCTCCAATATGATCAGACGGTTCCCAAACCCACTGGGCTGAGCCCCGATCCCTCCAATATGATCAGACGGTTCCCAAACCCACTGGGTTGAGCCCCGGTCCCTCCACTATAATCAGATGGTTCCCAAATCCCCTGGGCTGAGCCCCGATGCCTCCACTATGATCAGATGGTTCCCAAACATACTGGGCTGAGCCCCGATCCCTCCACTATGATCAGACGTTTCCTAAATACCCTGGTCTGAGCCCGATCCCTCCACTATGATCAGATGGTTTCCAAACATACTGGGCTGAGCCCGATCCCTCCACTATGATCAGACAAATCCCAAACATACTGGGCTGAGCCCAATCCCTCCACTATGATCAGATGGTTCCCAAACCCACTGGGCTGAGCCCCGATCCCTCCACTATATGATCAGACGGTTCCCAAACATACTGGGCTGAGCCCCGATCCTTCCACTATAATCAGACGGTTCCCAAACCCACTGGGTTGAGCCCCGGTCCCTCTAATATGATCAGACGGTTCCCAAACCCACTGGGTTTAGCCCCGATCCCTCCACTATGATCAGACGGTTCCCAAACCCACTGGGCTGAGCCACAATCCCTCCACTATGATCAGACGGTTCCCAAACCCACTGGGTTGAGCCCCGATCCCTCCAATATGATCAGACGGTTCCCAAACCCACTGGGCTGAGCCCCGATCCCTCCAATATGATCAGACGGTTCCCAAACCCACTGGGTTGAGCCCCGGTCCCTCCACTATGATCAGATGGTTCCCAAATCCCCTGGGCTGAGCCCGATCCCTCCACTATGATCAGATGGTTCCAAAACCCACTGGGTTGAGCCCCGATCCCTCCACTATGATCAGATGGTTCCCAAACATACTGGGCTGAGCCCCGATCCCTCCCCTATGATCAGACGAATCCCAAACATACTGGGCTGAGCCCCTATCCTTCCACTATGATCAGACGGTTCCCAAACCCACTGGGTTGAGCCCCGATCCCTCCACTATGATCAGATGGTTCCCAAACCCACTGGGCTGAGCCCCGATACCTCCAATATGATCAGACGGTTCCAAAACATACTGGGCTGAGCCCCGATCCTTCCACCGTAATCAGATGGTTCCCAAACCCACTGGGTTGAGCCCCAATCCCTCCACTATGATCAGATGATTCCCAAACATACTGGGCTGAGCCCCGATCCCTCCACTATGATCAGACGAATCCCAAACATACTGGGCTGAGCCCCGATCCTTCCACTATGATCAGACGGTTCCCAAACCCCCTGGGCTGAGCCCGATCCCTCCACTATGATCAGATGGTTCCCAAACCCACTGGGCTGAGCCCCGATACCTCCACTATGATCAGACGGTTCCCAAACATACTGGGCTGAGCCCCGATCCCTCCAATATGATCAGACGGTTCCCAAACCCACTGGGTTGAGCCCCGGTCCCTCCACTATAATCAGATGGTTGCCAAATCCCCTGGGCTGAGCCCAATCCCTCCACTATGATCAGATGGTTCCAAAACCCACTGGGCTGAGCCCCGATGCCTCCACTATGATCAGATGGTTCCCAAACATACTGGGCTGAGCCCCGATCCCTCCACTATGATCAGACGGTTCCCAAATACCCTGGGCTGAGCCCGATCCCTCCACTATGATCAGATGGTTTCCAAACCCACTGGGTTGAGCCCCGATCCCTCCACTATGATCAGATGGTTCCCAAACATACTGGGCTGAGCCCCGATCCCTCCACTATGATCAGACGAATCCCAAACATACTGGGCTGAGCCCCGATCCTTCCACTATGATCAGACGGTTCCCAAACCCCCTGGGCTGAGCTCGATCCCTCCGATATGATCAGATGGTTCCCAAACCCACTTCGTTGAGTCCCAATCCCTCCAATATGATCAGACGGTTCCCAACCCCACTGTGCTGAGCCCCGATCCCTCCAAAATAATCAGACGGTTCCCAAACCCACTGGGTTGAGCCCCGGTCCCTCCACTATGATCAGATGGTTCCCAAATCCCCTGGGCTGAGCCCGACCCTTCCACTATGATCAGATGGTTCCCAAACCCACTGGGTTGAGCCCCGATCCCTCCACTATGATCTGATGGTTCCCAAACATACTGGGCTGAGCCCGATCCCTCCACTATGATCAGACAAATCCCAAACATACTGGGCTGAGCCCAATCCCTCCACTATGATCAGATGGTTCCCAAACCCACTGGGCTGAGCCCCGATCCCTCCACTATGATCAAACGGTTCCCAAACATACTGGGCTGAGCCCCGATCCTTCCACTATAATCAGACGGTTCCCAAACCCACTGGGTTGAGCCCCGGTCCCTCTAATATGATCAGACGGTTCCCAAACCCACTGGGTTTAGCCCAGATCCCTCCACTATGATCAGACGGTTCCCAAACCCACTGGGCTGAGCCACAATCCCTCCACTATGATCAGACGGTTCCCAAACCCACTGGGTTGAGCCCCGATCCCTCCAATATGATCAGACGGTTCCCAAACAAACTGGGCTGAGCCCCGATCCCTCCAATATGATCAGACGGTTCCCAAACCCACTGGGTTGAGCCCCGGTCCCTCCACTATTATCAGATGGTTCCCAAATCCCCTGGGCTGAGCCCGATCCCTCCACTATGATCAGATGGTTCCAAAACCCACTGGGTTGAGCCCCGATCCCTCCACTATGATCAGATGGTTCCCAAACATACTGGGCTGAGCCCCGATCCCTCCCCTATGATCAGACGAATCCCAAACATACTGGGCTGAGCCCCGATCCTTCCACTATGATCAGACGGTTCCCAAACCCACTGGGTTGAGCCCCGATCCCTCCACTATGATCAGATGGTTCCCAAACCCACTGGGCTTAGCCCCGATACCTCCAATATGATCAGACGGTTCCCAAACATACTGGGATGAGCCCCGATCATTCCACCATAATCAGATGGTTCCCAAACCCACTGGGTTGAGCCCCAATCCCTCCACTATGATCAGATGATTCCCAAACATACTGGGCTGAGCCCCGATCCCTCCACTATGATCAGTCGAATCCCAAACATACTGGGCTGAGCCCCGATCCTTCCACTATGATCAGACGGTTCCCAAACCCCCTGGGCTGAGCCCGATCCCTCCACTATGATCAGATGGTTCCCAAACCCACTGGGTTGAGCCCCGATCCCTCCACTATGATCAGATGGTTCCCAAACCCACTGGGCTGAGCCCCGATACCTCCACTATGATCAGACGGTTCCCAAACATACTGGGCTGAGCCCCGATCCTTCCACTATAATCAGACGGTTCACAAACCCACTGGGTTGAGCCCCAATCCCTCCAATATGATCAGAAGGTTCCCAAACATACTGGGCTGAGCCCCGATCCTTCCACTATAATCAGACGGTTCCCAAACCCACTGGGTTGAGCCCCAATCCCTCCAATATGATCAGACGGTTCCCAAACATACTGGGCTGAGCCCCGATCCTTCCACTATAATCAGACGGTTCCCAAACCCACTGGGCTGAGCCCCGATCCCTCCAATATGATCAGACGGTTCCCAAACCCACTGGGTTGAGCCCCGGTCCCTCCACTATGATCAGATGGTTCCCAAATCCCCTGGGCTGAACCCGATCCCTCCACTCTGATCAGATGGTTCCCAAACTCACTGGGTTGAGCCCCGATCCCTCCACTATGATCAGATGGTTCCCAAACATACTGGGCTGAGCCCCGATCCCTCCACTATGATCAGACGAATCCCAAACATACTGTGCTGAGCCCCGATCCTTCCACTATGATCAGACGGTTCCCAAATCCCCTGGGCTGAGCCCGATCCCTCCACTATGATCAGATGGTTCCCAAACCCACTGGGTTGAGCCCCGATCCCTCCACTATGATCAGACGGTTCCCAAACCTACTGGGCTGAGCCCCGATCCCTCCACTATGATCAGACGGTTCCCAAACATACTGGGCTGAGTCCCGATCCCTCCACTATGATCAGACGGTTTCCAAACCCACTGGGTTGAGCCCCAACCCCTCCAGTATGATCAGACGGTACCCAAACCCACTGGGTTGAGCCCCGGTCCCTCTAATATGATCAGACGGTTCCCAAACACACTGGGCTGAGCCCCGATCCCTCCACTATGATCAGACGGTTCCCAAACCCACTGGGTTGAGCCCCGAGCCCTCCACTATGATCAGACGGTTTCCAAACCCACTGGGCTGAGCCCCGATCCCTCCACTGTGATCAGACGGTTCCCAAACCCACTGGGTTGAGCCCTGGTCCCTCTAATATGATCAGACGGTTCCCAAACCCACTGGGTTTAGCCCCGATCCCTCCACTATGATCAGACGGTTCCCAAACCCACTGGGCTGAGCCCCAATCCCTCCACTATGATCAGACGGTTCCCAAACCCCCTGGGTTGAGCCCCGATCCCTCCAATATGATCAGACGGTTCCCAAACCCACTGGGCTGAGCCCCGATCCCTCCAATATGATCAGACGGTTCCCAAACCCACTGGGTTGAGCCCCGGTACCTCCACTATGATCAGATGGTTCCCAAATCCCCTGGGCTGAGCCCCGATCCCTCCACTATGATCAGATGGTTCCAAAACCCACTGGGTTGAGCCCCGATCCCTCCAGTATGATCAGACGGTACCCAAACCCACTGGGTTGAGCCCCGGTCCCTCTAATATGATCAGACGGTTCCCAAACACACTGGGCTGAGCCCCGATCCCTCCACTATGATCAGACGGTTCCCAAACCCACTGGGTTGAGCCCCGAGCCCTCCACTATGATCAGACGGTTTCCAAACCCACTGGGCTGAGCCCCGATCCCTCCACTGTGATCAGACGGTTCCCAAACATACTGGGCTGAGCCCCGATCCTTCCACTATGATCAGACGGTTCCCAAACCCCCTGGGCTGAGCCCGATCCCTCCACTATGATCAGATGGTTCCCAAACCCACTGGGTTGAGCCCCGATCCCTCCACTATGATCAGATGGTTCCCAAACCCACTGGGCTGAGCCCCGATACCTCCACTATGATCAGACGGTTCCCAAACATACTGGGCTGAGCCCCGATCCTTCCACTATAATCAGACGGTTCCCAAACCCACTGGGTTGAGCCCCAATCCCTCCAATATGATCAGACGGTTCCCAAACATACTGGGCTGAGCCCCGATCCTTCCACTATAATCAGACGGTTCCCAAACCCACTGGGTTGAGCCCCAATCCCTCCAATATGATCAGACGGTTCCCAAACATACTGGGCTGAGCCCCGATCCTTCCACTATAATCAGACGGTTCCCAAACCCACTGGGCTGAGCCCCGATCCCTCCAATATGATCAGACGGTTCCCAAACCCACTGGGTTGAGCCCCGGTCCCTCCACTATGATCAGATGGTTCCCAAATCCCCTGGGCTGAACCCGATCCCTCCACTCTGATCAGATGGTTCCCAAACTCACTGGGTTGAGCCCCGATCCCTCCACTATGATCAGATGGTTCCCAAACATACTGGGCTGAGCCCCGATCCCTCCACTATGATCAGACGAATCCCAAACATACTGTGCTGAGCCCCGATCCTTCCACTATGATCAGACGGTTCCCAAACCCCCTGGGCTGAGCCCGATCCCTCCACTATGATCAGATGGTTCCCAAACCCACTGGGTTGAGCCCCGATCCCTCCACTATGATCAGATGGTTCCCAAACCCACTGGGCTGAGCCCCGATCCCTCCACTATGATCAGACGGTTCCCAAACATACTGGGCTGAGTCCCGATCCCTCCACTATGATCAGACGGTTTCCAAACCCA
The DNA here is from genome assembly GCF_013265735.2 of Oncorhynchus mykiss. Taxonomy (NCBI): domain Eukaryota; kingdom Metazoa; phylum Chordata; class Actinopteri; order Salmoniformes; family Salmonidae; genus Oncorhynchus; species Oncorhynchus mykiss. The sequence goes on from NW_023494284.1 coordinate 28,584, forward strand.
CTGGGTTGAGCCCCAACCCCTCCAGTATGATCAGACGGTACCCAAACCCACTGGGTTGAGCCCCGGTCCCTCTAATATGATCAGACGGTTCCCAAACACACTGGGCTGAGCCCCGATCCCTCCACTATGATCAGACGGTTCCCAAACCCACTGGGTTGAGCCCCGAGCCCTCCACTATGATCAGACGGTTTCCAAACCCACTGGGCTGAGCCCCGATCCCTCCACTGTGATCAGACGGTTCCCAAACCCACTGGGTTGAGCCCTGGTCCCTCTAATATGATCAGACGGTTCCCAAACCCACTGGGTTTAGCCCCGATCCCTCCACTATGATCAGACGGTTCCCAAACCCACTGGGCTGAGCCCCGATCCCTCCAATATGATCAGACGGTTCCCAAACCCACTGGGCTGAGCCCCGATCCCTCCAATATGATCAGACGGTTCCCAAACCCACTGGGTTGAGCCCCGGTCCCTCCACTATAATCAGATGGTTCCCAAATCCCCTGGGCTGAGCCCCGATCCCTCCACTATGATCAGATGGTTCCAAAACCCACTGGGTTGAGCCCCGATCCCTCCAGTATGATCAGACGGTACCCAAACCCACTGGGTTGAGCCCCGGTCCCTCTAATATGATCAGACGGTTCCCAAACACACTGGGCTGAGCCCCGATCCCTCCACTATGATCAGACGGTTCCCAAACCCACTGGGTTGAGCCCCGAGCCCTCCACTATGATCAGATGGTTTCCAAACCCACTGGGCTGAGCCCCGATCCCTCCACTGTGATCAGACGGTTCCCAAACCCAATGGGTTGAGCCCCGGTCCCTCTAATATGATCAGACGGTTCCCAAACCCACTGGGTTTAGCCCCGATCCCTCCACTATGATCAGACGGTTCCCAAACCCACTGGGCTGAGCCCAATCCCTCCACTATGATCAGACGTTCCCAAACCCACTGGGTTGAGCCCCGATCCCTCCAATATGATCAGACGGTTCCCAAACACACTGGGCTGAGCCCCGATCCCTCCAATATGATCAGACGGTTCCCAAACCCACTGGGTTGAGCCCCGGTCCCTCCACTATGATCAGATGGTTCCCAAATCCCCTGGGCTGAGCCCGATCCCTCCACTATGATCAGACGGTTCCAAAACCCACTGGGTTGAGCCCCGATCCCTCCACTATGATCAGATGGTTCCCAAACATACTGGGCTGAGCGCCGATCCCTCCACTTTGATCAGACGAATCCCAAACATACTGGGCTGAGCCCCGATCCTTCCACTATGATCAGACGGTTCCCAAACCCCTGGGCTGAGCCCGATCCCTCCACTATGATCAGATGGTTCCCAAACCACTGGGTTGAGCCCCGATCCCTCCACTATGATCAGATGGTTCCCAAACCCACTGGGCTGAGCCCCGGTCCCTCT
>NW_023494284.1:40000-45576 GCF_013265735.2 Oncorhynchus mykiss
TGTTATGATTATATTGTTATATTGTTATATTGTTATTATTATATTGTTATATTGTTATGATTATATTGTTATATTGTTATGATTATATTGTTATATTGTTATAATTATATTGTTATATTGTTATATTGTTATGATTATATTGTTATATTGTTATATTGTTTTATTATATTGTTATATTGTTATGATTATATTGTTATATTGTTATGATTATATTGTTATATTGTTATATTGTTATATTGTTATGATTATTTGTTATATTGTTATATTGTTATGATTATATTGTTATATTGTTATATTGTTATGATTATATTGTTATATTGTTATGATTATATTGTTATATTGTTATGATATATTGTTATATTGTTATATTGTTATATTGTTATGATTATATTGTTATATTGTTATGATTATATTGTTATATTGTTATGATTATATTGTTATATTGTTATATTGTTATGATTATTGTTTATATTGTTATATTGTTATATTGTTATATTGTTATATTGTTATATTGTTATATTGTTATATTGTTATAATTATATTGTTATATTGTTATATTGTTATATTGTTATGATTATATTGTTATATTGTTATGATTATATTGTTATATTGTTATGATTATATTGTTATATTGTTATGATTATATTGTTATATTGTTATGATTATATTGTTATATGTTATGATTATATTGTTATATTGTATGATTATATTGTTATGATTATATTGTTATATTGTTATGATTATATTGTTATATTGTTATGATTATATTGTTATATTGTTATATTGTTATATTGTTATGATTATATTGTTATATGTTATGATTATATTGTTTATTGTTATATTGTTATGATTATATTGTTATATTGTTATAATTATATTGTTATATTGTTATGATTATATTGTTATTATAATTATTTGTTATATTGTTATATTGTTATGATTATATTGTTATATTGTTATATTGTTATATTGTTATAATTATATTGTTATATTGTTATGATTATATTGTTATATTGTTATGATTATATTGTTATATTGTTATGATTATATTGTTATATTGTTATATTGTTTATGATTATATTGTTATATTGTTATGATTATATTGTTATATTGTTATATTATATTGTTATTTGTTATATTGTTATGATTATATTGTTATATGTTATGATTTATTGTTATATTGTTATGATTATATTGTTATATTGTTATGATTATATTGTTATATTGTTATGATTATATTGTTATATTGTTATGATTATATTGTTATATTGTTATTATTATATTGTTATATTGTTATGATTATATTGTTATATTGTTATATTGTTATGATTATATTGTTATATTGTTATGATTATATTGTTATATTGTTATAGGTTATGATTATATTGTATATTGTTATGATTATATTGTTATATTGTTATATTGTTATATTGTTATGATTATATTGTTATATTGTTATGATTATATTGTTATATTGTTATGATTATATTGTTATATTGTTATGATTATATTGTTATATTGTTATGATTATATTGTTATATTGTTATGATTATATTGTTATATTGTTATGATTATATTGTTATTTGTTATGATTATATTGTTATATTGTTATGATTATATTGTTATATTGTTATATTGTTATGATTATATTGTTATATTGTTATATTGTTATTATTATATTGTTATATTGTTATAATTATATTGTTATATTGTTATGATTATATTGTTATATTGTTATATTGTTATGATTATATTGTTATATTGTTATATTGTTATTATTATATTGTTATATTGTTATGATTATATTGTTATATTGTTATATTGTTATGATTATATTGTTATATTGTTATATTGTTATGATTATATTGTTATATTGTTATATTGTTATGATTATATTGTTATATTGTATATTGTTATTATTATATTGTTATTTGTTATGATTATATTGTTATATTGTTATATTGTTATGATTATATTGTTATATTGTTATATTGTTATGATTATATTGTTATATTGTTATGATTATATTGTTATATTGTTATATTGTTATATTGTTATGATTATATTGTTATATTGTTATGATTATATTGTTATATTGTTATGATTATATTGTTATATTGTTATATTGTTATGATTATATTGTATATTTGTTATATTGTTATATTGTTATATTGTTATGATTATATTGTTATATTGTTATATTGTTATGATTATATTGTTATATTGTTATATTGTTATGATTATATTGTTATATTGTTATATTGTTATGATTATATTGTTATATTGTTATATTGTTATGATTATATTGTTATATTGTTATATTGTTATTATTATATTGTTATATTGTTATGATTATATTGTTATATTGTTATATTGTTATATTGTTATATTGTTATGATTATATTGTTATATTGTTATATTGTTATATTGTTATATTGTTATGATTATATTGTTATATTGTTATATTGTTATGATTATATTGTTATATTGTTATATTGTTATGATTATATTGTTATATTGTTATATTGTTATGATTATATTGTTATTGTTTATTGTTATTATTATATTGTTATATTGTTATGATTATATTGTTATATTGTTATATTGTTATGATTATATTGTTATATTGTTATATTGTTATGATTATATTGTTATATTGTTTGATTTATTGTTATATTGTTATGATTATATTGTTATATTGTTATATTGTTATGATTATATTGTTATATTGTTATATTGTTATATTGTTATATGTTTATGATTATATTGTTTATTTTGTTATATTGTTATTGTTATTTATATTGTTATATTGTTATGATTATATTGTTATATTGTTATAATTATATTGTTATATTGTTATGATTATATTGTTATTATAATTATATTGTTATATTGTTATTATGATTATATTGTTATATTGTTATGATTATATTGTTATATTGTTATGATTATATTGTTATTATAATTATATTGATTATATTGTTATATTGTTATGATTATATTGTTATATTTGTTATGATTATATTGTTATATTGTTATGATTATATTGTTATTATAATTATATTGTTATTTGTTATATTGTTATGATTATATTGTTATTATAATTATATTGATTATATTGTTTTGTTATGATTATATTGTTATATTGTTATGATTATATTGTTATATTGTTATGATTATATTGTTATTATAATTATATTGTTATATTGTTATATTGTTATGATTATATTGTTATATTGTTATGATTATATTGTTATATTGTTATATTGTTATATGTTATGATTATATTGTTATATTGTTATATTGTTATATTGTTATGATTATATTGTTATATTGTTATTTGTTATATTGTTATGATTATATTGTTATATTGTTATATTGTTATATTGTTATGATTATATTGTTATATTGTTATGATTATATTGTTATATTGTTATGATTATATTGTTATATTGTTATATTGTTATGATTATATATGTTATATTGTTATATTGTTATATTGTTATGATTATATTGTTATATTGTTATGATTATATTGTTATATTGTTATATTGTTATATTGTTATATTGTTATATTGTTATATTGTTATGATTATATTGTTATAATTGTTATATTGTTTATATTGTTATTTTATATTGTTATATTGTTATGATTATATTGTTATATTGTTATGATTATATTGTTATATTGTTATGATTATATTGTTATATTGTTATGATTATATTGTTATATTGTTATTATTATATTGTTATATTGTTATAATTTATTGTTATATTGTTATATTTATATTGTTATGATTATATTGTGGTTATGATTATATTGTTATATTGTTATAATTATATTGTTATATTGTTATATTGTTATATTGTTATGATTATATTGTTATATTGTTATAAATGAATGATTGTTTATTTGTTATATTGTTATGATTATATTTGGTTATGATTATATTGTTATATTGTTATAATTATATTGTTATATTGTTATATTGTTATATTGTTATATTGTTATGATGATTATTGTTATATTGTTATAATTATATTGTTATATGTTATATTGTTATGATTACTTTGTGGTTTATGATTATATTGTTATATTGTTTAATTATATGATTATATTGTTATATTGTTATATTGTTATGATTATATTGTTATATTGTTATAATTATATTGTTATATTGTTATATTGTTATGATTATATTGTTTATATTGTTATATGATTATTTGTTATATTGTTATTATGATTATATTGTTATATGTTATATTGTTATATTTATTGTTATATTGTTATGATTATATTGTTATATTGGTTATATTGTTATATTGTTATGATTATATTGTTTATATTGTTATTATTATATTGTTATGATTATATTGTTATATTGTTATATTGTTATATTGTTATATTGTTATGATTATATTGTTATATTGTTATATATTGTTATATTGTTTGTTATTATTTGTTTTATTTGTTATGATATTATATTGTTATATTGTTATGATTATATTTGTTATATTGTTATGATTATATTGTTATATTGTTATATTGTTATAATTATATTGTTTATATGTTATTTATGATTATATTGTTATATTGTTATGATTATATTGTTATATTGTTATAATTATATTGTTTATTGTTATGATTATATTGTTATATTGTTATATTGTTATAATTATATTGTTTATTGTTATATTGTTATGATTATATTGTTATATTGGTTATATTGTTATAATTATATTGTTTATATTGTTATATTATTATGATTATATTGTTATATTGTTTATATTGTTTATAATTATATTGTTATATTGTTATGATTATATTGTTATATTGTTTATGATTATATTGTTATATTGTTATATTGTTTATGATTATATTGTTATATTGTTATGATTATATTGTTATATTGTTATTATGATTATATTGTTATATTGTTATTATATTGTATATTGTTATATTGTTATGATTATATTGTTATATTGTTATGATTATATTGTTATATTGTTTGTTATATTGTTATAATTAATATTGTTATATTGTTATATTGTTATAATTATATTGTTTATTGTTTGTGATTATATTGTTATATTGTTATTATGATTATATTGTTATATTGTTATGATTTATATTTGTTATATTGTTATAATTATATTGTTATATATATGTTATATTTGTTATATTGATTATATGTTATATATTGTTATATTGTTATATTGTTTTATATTGTTATATTGTTATGATTATATTGTTATATTGTTATGATTATATTGTTATATTGTTATATTATATTGTTATATTGTTATTTGTTATGATTATATTGTTATATTGTTATATTGATTTATATTGTTATATTGTTTATATATTGTTATATTGTTTATGTTATATTGTTATATTGTTATGATTATATGTTATATTGTTATATTTGTTTTATATTGTATATATTGTTATTGATTATATTGTTATATTGTTATGTTATATTGTTATATTGTTATGATTATATTGTTTATAATTGTTATGATTATATTGTTATATTGTTATGATTATATTGTTATATTGTTATATTGTGATTATA
>NW_023494285.1:0-20000 GCF_013265735.2 Oncorhynchus mykiss
GTACTCAGGCCGGTGTGGCCGTAAGCGAAAGGCAATCTCAAAAAGTGGATGAAATTGCATATACTGTAGCCATAATTTGTAGCACAGATTGTTGGATGAAATACAAACTAACCTTGCTTACTTATTTCAAAGCGAGGGCACATATTTCAGCCTTGTGGGAAAAAACGGACAAAGAGTTGAAATTCCACAAGGCAGTGACAAAAAGCTTACAGCACCTGGTATTCCCAGGCGGTCTCCCATCCAAGTACTAACCAGGCCCGACCCTGCTTAGTTTCCGAGATCGGACGAGATCAGGCGTACTCAGGCCGGTATGGCCGTAAGCGAGAAACTATCTCTTGGTGCACCATGTAAAGTCAAAGTGAGCCTGATTAACAGCTGTTGCATTTCCACCATTTAGATAAGCATCTTTGTGTCACTCAAAAAGTGGAAGAAATTGCATATACTGTAGCCATAATTTGTAGCACAGATTGTTGGATGAAATACAAACTAACCTTGCTTACTTATTTCAAAGCGAGGGCACATATTTCAGCCTTGTGGGAAAAAACGGACAAAGAGTTGAAATTCCACAAGGCAGTGACAAAAAGCTTACAGCACCTGGTATTCCCAGGCGGTCTCCCATCCAAGTACTAACCAGGCCCGACCCTGCTTAGCTTCCGAGATCGGACGAGATCAGGCGTACTCAGGCCGGTGTGGCCGTAAGCGAAAGGCAATCTCAAAAAGTGGATGAAATTGCATATACTGTAGCCATAATTTGTAGCACAGATTGTTGGATGAAATACAAACTAACCTTGCTTACTTATTTCAAAGCGAGGGCACATATTTCAGCCTTGTGGGAAAAAACGGACAAAGAGTTGAAATTCCACAAGGCAGTGACAAAAAGCTTACAGCACCTGGTATTCCCAGGCGGTCTCCCATCCAAGTACTAACCAGGCCCGACCCAGCTTAGCTTCCGAGATCGGACGAGATCAGGCGTACTCAGGCCGGTGTGGCCGTAAGCGAAAGGCAATCTCAAAAAGTGGATGAAATTGCATATACTGTAGCCATAATTTGTAGCACAGATTGTTGGATGAAATACAAACTAACCTTGCTTACTTATTTCAAAGCGAGGGCACATATTTCAGCCTTGTGGGAAAAAACGGACAAAGAGTTGAAATTCCACAAGGCAGTGACAAAAAGCTTACAGCACCTGGTATTCCCAGGCGGTCTCCCATCCAAGTACTAACCAGGCCCGACCCTGCTTAGCTTCCGAGATCGGACGAGATCACGCGTACTCAGGCCGGTGTGGCCGTAAGCTAAAGGCAATCTCAAAAAGTGGATGAAATTGCATATACTGTAGCCATAATTTGTAGCACAGATTGTTGGATGAAATACAAACTAACCTTGCTTACTTATTTCAAAGCGAGGGCACATATTTCAGCCTTGTGGGAAAAAACGGACAAAGAGTTGAAATTCCACAAGGCAGTGACAAAAAGCTTACAGCACCTGGTATTCCCAGGCGGTCTCCCATCCAAGTACTAACCAGGCCCGACCCTGCTTAGCTTCCGAGATCGGACGAGATCAGGCGTACTCAGGCCGGTGTGGCCGTAAGCGAAAGGCAATCTCAAAAAGTGGATGAAATTGCATATACTGTAGCCATAATTTGTAGCACAGATTGTTGGATGAAATACAAACTAACCTTGCTTACTTATTTCAAAGCGAGGGCACATATTTCAGCCTTGTGGGAAAAAACGGACAAAGAGTTGAAATTCCACAAGGCAGTGACAAAAAGCTTACAGCACCTGGTATTCCCAGGCGGTCTCCCATCCAAGTACTAACCAGGCCCGACCCTGCTTAGCTTCCGAGATCGGACGAGATCAGGCGTACTCAGGCCGGTGTGGCCGTAAGCGAAAGGCAATCTCAAAAAGTGGATGAAATTGCATATACTGTAGCCATAATTTGTAGCACAGATTGTTGGATGAAATACAAACTAACCTTGCTTACTTATTTCAAAGCGAGGGCACATATTTCAGCCTTGTGGGAAAAAACGGACAAAGAGTTGAAATTCCACAAGGCAGTGACAAAAAGCTTACAGCACCTGGTATTCCCAGGCGGTCTCCCATCCAAGTACTAACCAGGCCCGACCCTGCTTAGTTTCCGAGATCGGACGAGATCAGGCGTACTCAGGCCGGTATGGCCGTAAGCGAGAAACTATCTCTTGGTGCACCATGTAAAGTCAAAGTGAGCCTGATTAACAGCTGTTGCATTTCCACCATTTAGATAAGCATCTTTGTGTCACTCAAAAAGTGGAAGAAATTGCATATACTGTAGCCATAATTTGTAGCACAGATTGTTGGATGAAATACAAACTAACCTTGCTTACTTATTTCAAAGCGAGGGCACATATTTCAGCCTTGTGGGAAAAAAACGGACAAAGAGTTGAAATTCCACAAGGCAGTGACAAAAAGCTTACAGCACCTGGTATTCCCAGGCGGTCTCCCATCCAAGTACTAACCAGGCCCGACCCTGCTTAGCTTCCGAGATCGGACGAGATCAGGCGTACTCAGGCCGGTGTGGCCGTAAGCGAAAGGCAATCTCAAAAAGTGGATGAAATTGCATATACTGTAGCCATAATTTGTAGCACAGATTGTTGGATGAAATACAAACTAACCTTGCTTACTTATTTCAAAGCGAGGGCACATATTTCAGCCTTGTGGGAAAAAACGGACAAAGAGTTGAAATTCCACAAGGCAGTGACAAAAAGCTTACAGCACCTGGTATTCCCAGGCGGTCTCCCATCCAAGTACTAACCAGGCCCGACCCTGCTTAGCTTCCGAGATCGGACGAGATCAGGCGTACTCAGGCCGGTGTGGCCGTAAGCGAAAGGCAATCTCAAAAAGTGGATGAAATTGCATATACTGTAGCCATAATTTGTAGCACAGATTGTTGGATGAAATACAAACTAACCTTGCTTACTTATTTCAAAGCGAGGGCACATATTTCAGCCTTGTGGGAAAAAACGGACAAAGAGTTGAAATTCCACAAGGCAGTGACAAAAAGCTTACAGCACCTGGTATTCCCAGGCGGTCTCCCATCCAAGTACTAACCAGGCCCGACCCTGCTTAGCTTCCGAGATCGGACGAGATCAGGCGTACTCAGGCCGGTGTGGCCGTAAGCGAGAAACTATCTCTTGGTGCACCATGTAAAGTCAAAGTGAGCCTGATTAACAGCTGTTGCATTTCCACCATTTAGATAAGCATCTTTGTGTCACTCAAAAAGTGGAAGAAATTGCATATACTGTAGCCATAATTTGTAGCACAGATTGTTGGATGAAATACAAACTAACCTTGCTTACTTATTTCAAAGCGAGGGCACATATTTCAGCCTTGTGGGAAAAAACGGACAAAGAGTTGAAATTCCACAAGGCAGTGACAAAAAGCTTACAGCACCTGGTATTCCCAGGCGGTCTCCCATCCAAGTACTAACCAGGCCCGACCCAGCTTAGCTTCCGAGATCGGACGAGATCAGGCGTACTCAGGCCGGTGTGGCCGTAAGCGAAAGGCAATCTCAAAAAGTGGATGAAATTGCATATACTGTAGCCATAATTTGTAGCACAGATTGTTGGATGAAATACAAACTAACCTTGCTTACTTATTTCAAAGCGAGGGCACATATTTCAGCCTTGTGGGAAAAAACGGACAAAGAGTTGAAATTCCACAAGGCAGTGACAAAAAGCTTACAGCACCTGGTATTCCCAGGCGGTCTCCCATCCAAGTACTAACCAGGCCCGACCCTGCTTAGCTTCCGAGATCGGACGAGATCACGCGTACTCAGGCCGGTGTGGCCGTAAGCTAAAGGCAATCTCAAAAAGTGGATGAAATTGCATATACTGTAGCCATAATTTGTAGCACAGATTGTTGGATGAAATACAAACTAACCTTGCTTACTTATTTCAAAGCGAGGGCACATATTTCAGCCTTGTGGGAAAAAACGGACAAAGAGTTGAAATTCCACAAGGCAGTGACAAAAAGCTTACAGCACCTGGTATTCCCAGGCGGTCTCCCATCCAAGTACTAACCAGGCCCGACCCTGCTTAGCTTCAGAGATCGGACGAGATCAGGCGTACTCAGGCCGGTGTGGCCGTAAGCGAGAAACTATCTCTTGGTGCACTATGTAAAGTCAAAGTGAGCCTGATTAACAGCTGTTGCATTTCCACCATTTAGATAAGCATCTTTGTGTCACTCAAAAAGTGGAAGAAATTGCATATACTGTAGCCATAATTTGTAGCACAGATTGTTGGATGAAATACAAACTAACCTTGCTTACTTATTTCAAAGCGAGGGCACATATTTCAGCCTTGTGGGAAAAAACGGACAAAGAGTTGAAATTCCACAAGGCAGTGACAAAAAGCTTACAGCACCTGGTATTCCCAGGCGGTCTCCCATCCAAGTACTAACCAGGCCCGACCCTGCTTAGCTTCCGAGATCGGACGAGATCAGGCGTACTCAGGCCGGTGTGGCCGTAAGCGAGAAACTATCTCTTGGTGCACCATGTAAAGTCAAAGTGAGCCTGATTAACAGCTGTTGCATTTCCACCATTTAGATAAGCATCTTTGTGTCACTCAAAAAGTGGAAGAAATTGCATATACTGTAGCCATAATTTGTAGCACAGATTGTTGGATGAAATACAAACTAACCTTGCTTACTTATTTCAAAGCGAGGGCACATATTTCAGCCTTGTGGGAAAAAACGGACAAAGAGTTGAAATTCCACAAGGCAGTGACAAAAAGCTTACAGCACCTGGTATTCCCAGGCGGTCTCCCATCCAAGTACTAACCAGGACCGACCCTGCTTAGCTTCCGAGATCGGACGAGATCAGGCGTACTCAGGCCGGTGTGGCCGTAAGCGAAAGGCAATCTCAAAAAGTGGATGAAATTGCATATACTGTAGCCATAATTTGTAGCACAGATTGTTGGATGAAATACAAACTAACCTTGCTTACTTATTTCAAAGCGAGGGCACATATTTCAGCCTTGTGGGAAAAAACGGACAAAGAGTTGAAATTCCACAAGGCAGTGACAAAAAGCTTACAGCACCTGGTATTCCCAGGCGGTCTCCCATCCAAGTACTAACCAGGCCCGACCCTGCTTAGCTTCGGAGATCGGACGAGATCAGGCGTACTCAGGCCGGTGTGGCCGTAAGCGAAAGGCAATCTCAAAAAGTGGATGAAATTGCATATACTGTAGCCATAATTTGTAGCACAGATTGTTTTAATGAAATACAAACTAACCTTGCTTACTTATTTCAAAGCGAGGGCACATATTTCAGCCTTGTGGGAAAAAACGGACAAAGAGTTGAAATTCCACAAGGCAGTGACAAAAAGCTTACAGCACCTGGTATTCCCAGGCGGTCTCCCATCCAAGTACTAACCAGGCCCGACCCTGCTTAGCTTCCGAGATCAGACGAGATCAGGCGTACTCAGGCCGGTGTGGCCGTAAGCGAGAAACTATCTCTTGGTGCACCATGTAAAGTCAAAGTGAGCCTGATTAACAGCTGTTGCATTTCCACCATTTAGATAAGCATCTTTGTGTCACTCAAAAAGTGGAAGAAATTGCATATACTGTAGCCATAATTTGTAGCACAGATTGTTGGATGAAATACAAACTAACCTTGCTTACTTATTTCAAAGCGAGGGCACATATTTCAGCCTTGTGGGAAAAAACGGACAAAGAGTTGAAATTCCACAAGGCAGTGACAAAAAGCTTACAGCACCTGGTATTCCCAGGCGGTCTCCCATCCAAGTACTAACCAGGACCGACCCTGCTTAGCTTCCGAGATCGGACGAGATCAGGCGTACTCAGGCCGGTGTGGCCGTAAGCGAAAGGTAATCTCAAAAAGTGGATGAAATTGCATATACTGTAGCCATAATTTGTAGCACAGATTGTTGGATGAAATACAAACTAACCTTGCTTACTTATTTCAAAGCGAGGGCACATATTTCAGCCTTGTGGGAAAAAACGGACAAAGAGTTGAAATTCCACAAGGCAGTGACAAAAAGCTTACAGCACCTGGTATTCCCAGGCTGTCTCCCATCCAAGTACTAACCAGGCCCGACCCTGCTTAGCTTCCGAGATCGGACGAGATCAGGCGTACTCAGGCCGGTGTGGCCGTAAGCGAAAGGCAATCTCAAAAAGTGGAAGAAATTGCATATACTGTAGCCATAATTTGTAGCACAGATTGTTGGATGAAATACAAACTAACCTTGCTTACTTATTTCAAAGCGAGGGCACATATTTCAGCCTTGTGGGAAAAAAACGGACAAAGAGTTGAAATTCCACAAGGCAGTGACAAAAAGCGTACAGCACCTGGTATTCCCAGGCGGTCTCCCATCCAAGTACTAACCAGGCCCGACCCTGCTTAGCTTCCGAGATCGGACGAGATCAGGCGTACTCAGGCCGGTGTGGCCGTAAGCGAAAGGCAATCTGCCTGATTAACAGCTGTTGCATTTCCACCATTTAGATAAGCATCTTTGTGTCACTCAAAAAGTGGAAGAAATTGCATATACTGTAGCCATAATTTGTAGCACAGATTGTTGGATGAAATACAAACTAACCTTGCTTACTTATTTCAAAGCGAGGGCACATATTTCAGCCTTGTGGGAAAAAACGGACAAAGAGTTGAAATTCCACAAGGCAGTGACAAAAAGCTTACAGCACCTGGTATTCCCAGGCGGTCTCCCATCCAAGTACTAACCAGGACCGACCCTGCTTAGCTTCCGAGATCGGACGAGATCAGGCGTACTCAGGCCGGTGTGGCCGTAAGCGAGAAACTATCTCTTGGTGCACCATGTAAAGTCAAAGTGAGCCTGATTAACAGCTGTTGCATTTCCACCATTTAGATAAGCATCTTTGTGTCACTCAAAAAGTGGAAGAAATTGCATATACTGTAGCCATAATTTGTAGCACAGATTGTTGGATGAAATACAAACTAACCTTGCTTACTTATTTCAAAGCGAGGGCACATATTTCAGCCTTGTGGGAAAAAACGGACAAAGAGTTGAAATTCCACAAGGCAGTGACAAAAAGCTTACAGCACCTGGTATTCCCAGGCGGTCTCCCATCCAAGTACTAACCAGGACCGACCCTGCTTAGCTTCCGAGATCGGACGAGATCAGGCGTACTCAGGCCGGTGTGGCCGTAAGCGAAAGGCAATCTCAAAAAGTGGATGAAATTGCATATACTGTAGCCATAATTTGTAGCACAGATTGTTGGATGAAATACAAACTAACCTTGCTTACTTATTTCAAAGCGAGGGCACATATTTCAGCCTTGTGGGAAAAAACGGACAAAGAGTTGAAATTCCACAAGGCAGTGACAAAAAGCTTACAGCACCTGGTATTCCCAGGCGGTCTCCCATCCAAGTACTAACCAGGCCCGACCCTGCTTAGCTTCCGAGATCGGACGAGATCAGCGAGAAATTGCATATACTGTAGCCATAATTTGCAGCACAGATTGTTGGATGAAATACAAACTAACCTTGCTTACTTATTTCAAAGCGAGGGCACATATTTCAGCCTTGTGGGAAAAAACGGACAAAGAGTTGAAATTCCACAAGGCAGTGACAAAAAGCTTACAGCACCTGGTATTCCCAGGCGGTCTCCCATCCAAGTACTAACCAGGCCCGACCCTGCTTAGCTTCCGAGATCGGACGAGATCAGGCGTACTCAGGCCGGTGTGGCCGTAAGCGAAAGGCAATCTCAAAAAGTGGAAGAAATTGCATATACTGTAGCCATAATTTGTAGCACAGATTGTTGGATGAAATACAAACTAACCTTGCTTACTTATTTCAAAGCGAGGGCACATATTTCAGCCTTGTGGGAAAAAACGGACAAAGAGTTGAAATTCCACAAGGCAGTGACAAAAAGCTTACAGCACCTGGTATTCCCAGGCGGTCTCCCATCCAAGTACTAACCAGGCCCGACCCTGCTTAGCTTCCGAGATCGGACGAGATCAGGCGTACTCAGGCCGGTGTGGCCGTAAGCGAAAGGCAATCTCAAAAAGTGGAAGAAATTGCATATACTGTAGCCATAATTTGTAGCACAGATTGTTGGATGAAATACAAACTAACCTTGCTTACTTATTTCAAAGCGAGGGCACATATTTCAGCCTTGTGGGAAAAAACGGACAAAGAGTTGAAATTCCACAAGGCAGTGACAAAAAGCGTACAGCACCTGGTATTCCCAGGCGGTCTCCCATCCAAGTACTAACCAGGCCCGACCCTGCTTAGCTTCCGAGATCGGACGAGATCAGGCGTACTCAGGCCGGTGTGGCCGTAAGCGAAAGGCAATCTCAAAAAGTGGATGAAATTGCATATACTGTAGCCATAATTTGTAGCACAGATTGTTGGATGAAATACAAACTAACCTTGCTTACTTATTTCAAAGCGAGGGCACATATTTCAGCCTTGTGGGAAAAAACGGACAAAGAGTTGAAATTCCACAAGGCAGTGACAAAAAGCTTACAGCACCTGGTATTCCCAGGCGGTCTCCCATCCAAGTACTAACCAGGCCCGACCCTGCTTAGCTTCCGAGATCAGACGAGATCAGGCGTACTCAGGCCGGTGTGGCCGTAAGCGAGAAACTATCTCTTGGTGCACCATGTAAAGTCAAAGTGAGCCTGATTAACAGCTGTTGCATTTCCACCATTTAGATAAGCATCTTTGTGTCACTCAAAAAGTGGAAGAAATTGCATATACTGTAGCCATAATTTGTAGCACAGATTGTTGGATGAAATACAAACTAACCTTGCTTACTTATTTCAAAGCGAGGGCACATATTTCAGCCTTGTGGGAAAAAACGGACAAAGAGTTGAAATTCCACAAGGCAGTGACAAAAAGCTTACAGCACCTGGTATTCCCAGGCGGTCTCCCATCCAAGTACTAACCAGGCCCGACCCTGCTTAGCTTCCGAGATCGGACGAGATCAGCGAGAAATTGCATATACTGTAGCCATAATTTGCAGCACAGATTGTTGGATGAAATACAAACTAACCTTGCTTACTTATTTCAAAGCGAGGGCACATATTTCAGCCTTGTGGGAAAAAACGGACAAAGAGTTGAAATTCCACAAGGCAGTGACAAAAAGCTTACAGCACCTGGTATTCCCAGGCGGTCTCCCATCCAAGTACTAACCAGGCCCGACCCTGCTTAGCTTCCGAGATCGGACGAGATCAGGCGTACTCAGGCCGGTGTGGCCGTAAGCGAGAAACTATCTCTTGGTGCACTATGTAAAGTCAAAGTGAGCCTGATTAACAGCTGTTGCATTTCCACCATTTAGATAAGCATCTTTGTGTCACTCAAAAAGTGGAAGAAATTGCATATACTGTAGCCATAATTTGTAGCACAGATTGTTGGATGAAATACAAACTAACCTTGCTTACTTATTTCAAAGCGAGGGCACATATTTCAGCCTTGTGGGAAAAAACGGACAAAGAGTTGAAATTCCACAAGGCAGTGACAAAAAGCTTACAGCACCTGGTATTCCCAGGCGGTCTCCCATCCAAGTACTAACCAGGCCCGACCCTGCTTAGCTTCCGAGATCGGACGAGATCAGGCGTACTCAGGCCGGTGTGGCCGTAAGCGAAAGGCAATCTCAAAAAGTGGAAGAAATTGCATATACTGTAGCCATAATTTGTAGCACAGATTGTTGGATGAAATACAAACTAACCTTGCTTACTTATTTCAAAGCGAGGGCACATATTTCAGCCTTGTGGGAAAAAACGGACAAAGAGTTGAAATTCCACAAGGCAGTGACAAAAAGCTTACAGCACCTGGTATTCCCAGGCGGTCTCCCATCCAAGTACTAACCAGGCCCGACCCTGCTTAGCTTCCGAGATCGGACGAGATCAGGCATACTCAGGCCGGTGTGGCCGTAAGCGAAAGGCAATCTCAAAAAGTGGAAGAAATTGCATATACTGTAGCCATAATTTGTAGCACAGATTGTTGGATGAAATACAAACTAACCTTGCTTACTTATTTCAAAGCGAGGGCACATATTTCAGCCTTGTGGGAAAAAACGGACAAAGAGTTGAAATTCCACAAGGCAGTGACAAAAAGCGTACAGCACCTGGTATTCCCAGGCGGTCTCCCATCCAAGTACTAACCAGGCCCGACCCTGCTTAGCTTCCGAGATCGGACGAGATCAGGCGTACTCAGGCCGGTGTGGCCGTAAGCGAAAGGCAATCTCAAAAAGTGGATGAAATTGCATATACTGTAGCCATAATTTGTAGCACAGATTGTTGGATGAAATACAAACTAACCTTGCTTACTTATTTCAAAGCGAGGGCACATATTTCAGCCTTGTGGGAAAAAACGGACAAAGAGTTGAAATTCCACAAGGCAGTGACAAAAAGCTTACAGCACCTGGTATTCCCAGGCGGTCTCCCATCCAAGTACTAACCAGGCCCGACCCTGCTTAGCTTCCGAGATCAGACGAGATCAGGCGTACTCAGGCCGGTGTGGCCGTAAGCGAGAAACTATCTCTTGGTGCACCATGTAAAGTCAAAGTGAGCCTGATTAACAGCTGTTGCATTTCCACCATTTAGATAAGCATCTTTGTGTCACTCAAAAAGTGGAAGAAATTGCATATACTGTAGCCATAATTTGTAGCACAGATTGTTGGATGAAATACAAACTAACCTTGCTTACTTATTTCAAAGCGAGGGCACATATTTCAGCCTTGTGGGAAAAAACGGACAAAGAGTTGAAATTCCACAAGGCAGTGACAAAAAGCTTACAGCACCTGGTATTCCCAGGCGGTCTCCCATCCAAGTACTAACCAGGACCGACCCTGCTTAGCTTCCGAGATCGGACGAGATCAGGCGTACTCAGGCCGGTGTGGCCGTAAGCGAAAGGTAATCTCAAAAAGTGGATGAAATTGCATATACTGTAGCCATAATTTGTAGCACAGATTGTTGGATGAAATACAAACTAACCTTGCTTACTTATTTCAAAGCGAGGGCACATATTTCAGCCTTGTGGGAAAAAACGGACAAAGAGTTGAAATTCCACAAGGCAGTGACAAAAAGCTTACAGCACCTGGTATTCCCAGGCCCGACCCTGCTTAGCTTCCGAGATCGGACGAGATCAGCGAGAAATTGCATATACTGTAGCCATAATTTGCAGCACAGATTGTTGGATGAAATACAAACTAACCTTGCTTACTTATTTCAAAGCGAGGGCACATATTTCAGCCTTGTGGGAAAAAACGGACAAAGAGTTGAAATTCCACAAGGCAGTGACAAAAAGCTTACAGCACCTGGTATTCCCAGGCCCGACCCTGCTTAGCTTCCGAGATCGGACGAGATCAGCGAGAAATTGCATATACTGTAGCCATAATTTGCAGCACAGATTGTTGGATGAAATACAAACTAACCTTGCTTACTTATTTCAAAGCGAGGGCACATATTTCAGCCTTGTGGGAAAAAACGGACAAAGAGTTGAAATTCCACAAGGCAGTGACAAAAAGCTTACAGCACCTGGTATTCCCGGGCGGTCTCCCATCCAAGTACTAACCAGGCCCGACCCTGCTTAGCTTCCGAGATCGGACGAGATCAGCGAGAAATTGCATATACTGTAGCCATAATTTGCAGCACAGATTGTTGGATGAAATACAAACTAACCTTGCTTACTTATTTCAAAGCGAGGGCACATATTTCAGCCTTGTGGGAAAAAACGGACAAAGAGTTGAAATTCCACAAGGCAGTGACAAAAAGCTTACAGCACCTGGTATTCCCAGGCGGTCTCCCATCCAAGTACTAACCAGGCCCGACCCTGCTTAGCTTCCGAGATCGGACGAGATCAGGCGTACTCAGGCCGGTGTGGCCGTAAGCGAGAAACTATCTCTTGGTGCACTATGTAAAGTCAAAGTGAGCCTGATTAACAGCTGTTGCATTTCCACCATTTAGATAAGCATCTTTGTGTCACTCAAAAAGTGGAAGAAATTGCATATACTGTAGCCATAATTTGTAGCACAGATTGTTGGATGAAATACAAACTAACCTTGCTTACTTATTTCAAAGCGAGGGCACATATTTCAGCCTTGTGGGAAAAAACGGACAAAGAGTTGAAATTCCACAAGGCAGTGACAAAAAGCTTACAGCACCTGGTATTCCCAGGCGGTCTCCCATCCAAGTACTAAACAGGCCCGACCCTGCTTAGCTTCCGAGATCGGACGAGATCAGGCGTACTCAGGCCGGTGTGGCCGTAAGCGAAAGGCAATCTCAAAAAGTGGAAGAAATTGCATATACTGTAGCCATAATTTGTAGCACAGATTGTTGGATGAAATACAAACTAACCTTGCTTACTTATTTCAAAGCGAGGGCACATATTTCAGCCTTGTGGGAAAAAACGGACAAAGAGTTGAAATTCCACAAGGCAGTGACAAAAAGCTTACAGCACCTGGTATTCCCAGGCGGTCTCCCATCCAAGTACTAACCAGGCCCGACCCTGCTTAGCTTCCGAGATCGGACGAGATCAGGCGTACTCAGGCCGGTGTGGCCGTAAGCAAAAGGCAATCTCAAAAAGTGGATGAAATTGCATATACTATAGCCATAATTTGTAGCACAGATTGTTGGATGAAATACAAACTAACCTTGCTTACTTATTTCAAAGCGAGGGCACATATTTCAGCCTTGTGGGAAAAAACGGACAAAGAGTTGAAATTCCACAAGGCAGTGACAAAAAGCTTACAGCACCTGGTATTCCCAGGCGGTCTCCCATCCAAGTACTAACCAGGCCCGACCCTGCTTAGCTTCCGAGATCGGACGAGATCAGGCGTACTCAGGCCGGTGTGGCCGTAAGCAAAAGGCAATCTCAAAAAGTGGATGAAATTGCATATACTGTAGCCATAATTTGTAGCACAGATTGTTGGATGAAATACAAACTAACCTTGCTTACTTATTTCAAAGCGAGGGCACATATTTCAGCCTTGTGGGAAAAAACGGACAAAGAGTTGAAATTCCACAAGGCAGTGACAAAAAGCTTACAGCACCTGGTATTCCCAGGCGGTCTCCCATCCAAGTACTAACCAGGCCCGACCCTGCTTAGCTTCCGAGATCAGACGAGATCAGGCGTACTCAGGCCGGTGTGGCCGTAAGCGAGAAACTATCTCTTGGTGCACCATGTAAAGTCAAAGTGAGCCTGATTAACAGCTGTTGCATTTCCACCATTTAGATAAGCATCTTTGTGTCACTCAAAAAGTGGAAGAAATTGCATATACTGTAGCCATAATTTGTAGCACAGATTGTTGGATGAAATACAAACTAACCTTGCTTACTTATTTCAAAGCGAGGGCACATATTTCAGCCTTGTGGGAAAAAACGGACAAAGAGTTGAAATTCCACAAGGCAGTGACAAAAAGCTTACAGCACCTGGTATTCCCAGGCGGTCTCCCATCCAAGTACTAACCAGGACCGACCCTGCTTAGCTTCCGAGATCGGACGAGATCAGGCGTACTCAGGCCGGTGTGGCCGTAAGCGAAAGGTAATCTCAAAAAGTGGATGAAATTGCATATACTGTAGCCATAATTTGTAGCACAGATTGTTGGATGAAATACAAACTAACCTTGCTTACTTATTTCAAAGCGAGGGCACATATTTCAGCCTTGTGGGAAAAAACGGACAAAGAGTTGAAATTCCACAAGGCAGTGACAAAAAGCTTACAGCACCTGGTATTCCCAGGCCCGACCCTGCTTAGCTTCCGAGATCGGACGAGATCAGCGAGAAATTGCATATACTGTAGCCATAATTTGCAGCACAGATTGTTGGATGAAATACAAACTAACCTTGCTTACTTATTTCAAAGCGAGGGCACATATTTCAGCCTTGTGGGAAAAAACGGACAAAGAGTTGAAATTCCACAAGGCAGTGACAAAAAGCTTACAGCACCTGGTATTCCCAGGCGGTCTCCCATCCAAGTACTAACCAGGCCCGACCCTGCTTAGCTTCCGAGATCGGACGAGATCAGGCGTACTCAGGCCGGTGTGGCCGTAAGCGAAAGGCAATCTCAAAAAGTGGAAGAAATTGCATATACTGTAGCCATAATTTGTAGCACAGATTGTTGGATGAAATACAAACTAACCTTGCTTACTTATTTCAAAGCGAGGGCACATATTTCAGCCTTGTGGGAAAAAACGGACAAAGAGTTGAAATTCCACAAGGCAGTGACAAAAAGCGTACAGCACCTGGTATTCCCAGGCGGTCTCCCATCCAAGTACTAACCAGGCCCGACCCTGCTTAGCTTCCGAGATCGGACGAGATCAGGCGTACTCAGGCCGGTGTGGCCGTAAGCGAAAGGCAATCTCAAAAAGTGGATGAAATTGCATATACTGTAGCCATAATTTGTAGCACAGATTGTTGGATGAAATACAAACTAACCTTGCTTACTTATTTCAAAGCGAGGGCACATATTTCAGCCTTGTGGGAAAAAACGGACAAAGAGTTGAAATTCCACAAGGCAGTGACAAAAAGCTTACAGCACCTGGTATTCCCAGGCGGTCTCCCATCCAAGTACTAACCAGGCCCGACCCTGCTTAGCTTCCGAGATCGGACGAGATCAGCGAGAAATTGCATATACTGTAGCCATAATTTGCAGCACAGATTGTTGGATGAAATACAAACTAACCTTGCTTACTTATTTCAAAGCGAGGGCACATATTTCAGCCTTGTGGGAAAAAACGGACAAAGAGTTGAAATTCCACAAGGCAGTGACAAAAAGCTTACAGCACCTGGTATTCCCAGGCGGTCTCCCATCCAAGTACTAACCAGGACCGACCCTGCTTAGCTTCCGAGATCGGACGAGATCAGGCGTACTCAGGCCGGTGTGGCCGTAAGCGAAAGGTAATCTCAAAAAGTGGATGAAATTGCATATACTGTAGCCATAATTTGTAGCACAGATTGTTGGATGAAATACAAACTAACCTTGCTTACTTATTTCAAAGCGAGGGCACATATTTCAGCCTTGTGGGAAAAAACGGACAAAGAGTTGAAATTCCACAAGGCAGTGACAAAAAGCTTACAGCACCTGGTATTCCCAGGCGGTCTCCCATCCAAGTACTAACCAGGCCCGACCCTGCTTAGCTTCCGAGATCGGACGAGATCAGCGAGAAATTGCATATACTGTAGCCATAATTTGCAGCACAGATTGTTGGATGAAATACAAACTAACCTTGCTTACTTATTTCAAAGCGAGGGCACATATTTCAGCCTTGTGGGAAAAAACGGACAAAGAGTTGAAATTCCACAAGGCAGTGACAAAAAGCTTACAGCACCTGGTATTCCCAGGCGGTCTCCCATCCAAGTACTAACCAGGCCCGACCCTGCTTAGCTTCCGAGATCGGACGAGATCAGGCGTACTCAGGCCGGTGTGGCCGTAAGCGAAAGGCAATCTCAAAAAGTGGAAGAAATTGCATATACTGTAGCCATAATTTGTAGCACAGATTGTTGGATGAAATACAAACTAACCTTGCTTACTTATTTCAAAGCGAGGGCACATATTTCAGCCTTGTGGGAAAAAACGGACAAAGAGTTGAAATTCCACAAGGCAGTGACAAAAAGCGTACAGCACCTGGTATTCCCAGGCGGTCTCCCATCCAAGTACTAACCAGGCCCGACCCTGCTTAGCTTCCGAGATCGGACGAGATCAGGCGTACTCAGGCCGGTGTGGCCGTAAGCGAAAGGCAATCTCAAAAAGTGGATGAAATTGCATATACTGTAGCCATAATTTGTAGCACAGATTGTTGGATGAAATACAAACTAACCTTGCTTACTTATTTCAAAGCGAGGGCACATATTTCAGCCTTGTGGGAAAAAACGGACAAAGAGTTGAAATTCCACAAGGCAGTGACAAAAAGCTTACAGCACCTGGTATTCCCAGGCGGTCTCCCATCCAAGTACTAACCAGGCCCGACCCTGCTTAGCTTCCGAGATCGGACGAGATCAGGCGTACTCAGGCCGGTGTGGCCGTAAGCGAAAGGCAATCTCAAAAAGTGGAAGAAATTGCATATACTGTAGCCATAATTTGTAGCACAGATTGTTGGATGAAATACAAACTAACCTTGCTTACTTATTTCAAAGCGAGGGCACATATTTCAGCCTTGTGGGAAAAAACGGACAAAGAGTTGAAATTCCACAAGGCAGTGACAAAAAGCGTACAGCACCTGGTATTCCCAGGCGGTCTCCCATCCAAGTACTAACCAGGCCCGACCCTGCTTAGCTTCCGAGATCGGACGAGATCAGGCGTACTCAGGCCGGTGTGGCCGTAAGCGAAAGGCAATCTCAAAAAGTGGATGAAATTGCATATACTGTAGCCATAATTTGTAGCACAGATTGTTGGATGAAATACAAACTAACCTTGCTTACTTATTTCAAAGCGAGGGCACATATTTCAGCCTTGTGGGAAAAAACGGACAAAGAGTTGAAATTCCACAAGGCAGTGACAAAAAGCTTACAGCACCTGGTATTCCCAGGCGGTCTCCCATCCAAGTACTAACCAGGCCCGACCCTGCTTAGCTTCCGAGATCGGACGAGATCAGCGAGAAATTGCATATACTGTAGCCATAATTTGCAGCACAGATTGTTGGATGAAATACAAACTAACCTTGCTTACTTATTTCAAAGCGAGGGCACATATTTCAGCCTTGTGGGAAAAAACGGACAAAGAGTTGAAATTCCACAAGGCAGTGACAAAAAGCTTACAGCAACTGGTATTCCCAGGCGGTCTCCCATCCAAGTACTAACCAGGCCCGACCCTGCTTAGCTTCCGAGATCGGACGAGATCAGCGAGAAATTGCATATACTGTAGCCATAATTTGCAGCACAGATTGTTGGATGAAATACAAACTAACCTTGCTTACTTATTTCAAAGCGAGGGCACATATTTCAGCCTTGTGGGAAAAAACGGACAAAGAGTTGAAATTCCACAAGGCAGTGACAAAAAGCTTACAGCACCTGGTATTCCCAGGCGGTCTCCCATCCAAGTACTAACCAGGCCCGACCCTGCTTAGCTTCCGAGATCGGACGAGATCAGGCGTACTCAGGCCGGTGTGGCCGTAAGCGAGAAACTATCTCTTGGTGCACTATGTAAAGTCAAAGTGAGCCTGATTAACAGCTGTTGCATTTCCACCATTTAGATAAGCATCTTTGTGTCACTCAAAAAGTGGAAGAAATTGCATATACTGTAGCCATAATTTGTAGCACAGATTGTTGGATGAAATACAAACTAACCTTGCTTACTTATTTCAAAGCGAGGGCACATATTTCAGCCTTGTGGGAAAAAACGGACAAAGAGTTGAAATTCCACAAGGCAGTGACAAAAAGCTTACAGCACCTGGTATTCCCAGGCGGTCTCCCATCCAAGTACTAACCAGGCCCGACCCTGCTTAGCTTCCGAGATCGGACGAGATCAGGCGTACTCAGGCCGGTGTGGCCGTAAGCGAAAGGCAATCTCAAAAAGTGGATGAAATTGCATATACTGTAGCCATAATTTGTAGCACAGATTGTTGGATGAAATACAAACTAACCTTGCTTACTTATTTCAAAGCGAGGGCACATATTTCAGCCTTGTGGGAAAAAACGGACAAAGAGTTGAAATTCCACAAGGCAGTGACAAAAAGCTTACAGCACCTGGTATTCCCAGGCGGTCTCCCATCCAAGTACTAACCAGGCCCGACCCTGCTTAGCTTCCGAGATCGGACGAGATCAGGCGTACTCAGGCCGGTGTGGCCGTAAGCGAAAGGCAATCTCAAAAAGTGGATGAAATTGCATATACTGTAGCCATAATTTGTAGCACAGATTGTTGGATGAAATACAAACTAACCTTGCTTACTTATTTCAAAGCGAGGGCACATATTTCAGCCTTGTGGGAAAAAACGGACAAAGAGTTGAAATTCCACAAGGCAGTGACAAAAAGCTTACAGCACCTGGTATTCCCAGGCGGTCTCCCATCCAAGTACTAACCAGGCCCGACCCTGCTTAGCTTCCGAGATCGGACGAGATCAGGCGTACTCAGGCCGGTGTGGCCGTAAGCGAGAAACTATCTCTTGGTGCACCATGTAAAGTCAAAGTGAGCCTGATTAACAGCTGTTGCATTTCCACCATTTAGATAAGCATCTTTGTGTCACTCAAAAAGTGGAAGAAATTGCATATACTGTAGCCATAATTTGTAGCACAGATTGTTGGATGAAATACAAACTAACCTTGCTTACTTATTTCAAAGCGAGGGCACATATTTCAGCCTTGTGGGAAAAAACGGACAAAGAGTTGAAATTCCACAAGGCAGTGACAAAAAGCTTACAGCACCTGGTATTCCCAGGCGGTCTCCCATCCAAGTACTAACCAGGCCCGACCCTGCTTAGCTTCCGAGATCGGACGAGATCAGGCGTACTCAGGCCGGTGTGGCCGTAAGCGAAAGGCAATCTCAAAAAGTGGATGAAATTGCATATACTGTAGCCATAATTTGTAGCACAGATTGTTGGATGAAATACAAACTAACCTTGCTTACTTATTTCAAAGCGAGGGCACATATTTCAGCCTTGTGGGAAAAAACGGACAAAGAGTTGAAATTCCACAAGGCAGTGACAAAAAGCTTACAGCACCTGGTATTCCCAGGCGGTCTCCCATCCAAGTACTAACCAGGCCCGACCCTGCTTAGCTTCCGAGATCGGACGAGATCAGGCGTACTCAGGCCGGTGTGGCCGTAAGCAAAAGGCGATCTCAAAAAGTGGATGAAATTGCATATACTGTAGCCATAATTTGTAGCACAGATTGTTGGATGAAATACAAACTAACCTTGCTTACTTATTTCAAAGCGAGGGCACATATTTCAGCCTTGTGGGAAAAAACGGACAAAGAGTTGAAATTCCACAAGGCAGTGACAAAAAGCTTACAGCACCTGGTATTCCCAGGCGGTCTCCCATCCAAGTACTAACCAGGCCCGACCCTGCTTAGCTTCCGAGATCGGACGAGATCAGGCGTACTCAGGCCGGTGTGGCCGAAAGCGAAAGGCAATCTCAAAAAGTGGATGAAATTGCATATACTGTAGCCATAATTTGTAGCACAGATTGTTGGATGAAATACAAACTAACCTTGCTTACTTATTTCAAAGCGAGGGCACATATTTCAGCCTTGTGGGAAAAAACGGACAAAGAGTTGAAATTCCACAAGGCAGTGACAAAAAGCTTACAGCACCTGGTATTCCCAGGCGGTCTCCCATCCAAGTACTAACCAGGCCCGACCCTGCTTAGCTTCCGAGATCGGACGAGATCAGGCGTACTCAGGCCGGTGTGGCCGTAAGCGAGAAACTATCTCTTGGTGCACTATGTAAAGTCAAAGTGAGCCTGATTAACAGCTGTTGCATTTCCACCATTTAGATAAGCATCTTTGTGTCACTCAAAAAGTGGAAGAAATTGCATATACTGTAGCCATAATTTGTAGCACAGATTGTTGGATGAAATACAAACTAACCTTGCTTACTTATTTCAAAGCGAGGGCACATATTTCAGCCTTGTGGGAAAAAACGGACAAAGAGTTGAAATTCCACAAGGCAGTGACAAAAAGCTTACAGCACCTGGTATTCCCAGGCGGTCTCCCATCCAAGTACTAACCAGGCCCGACCCTGCTTAGCTTCAGAGATCGGACGAGATCAGGCGTACTCAGGCCGGTGTGGCCGTAAGCGAGAAACTATCTCTTGGTGCACTATGTAAAGTCAAAGTGAGCCTGATTAACAGCTGTTGCATTTCCACCATTTAGATAAGCATCTTTGTGTCACTCAAAAAGTGGAAGAAATTGCATATACTGTAGCCATAATTTGTAGCACAGATTGTTGGATGAAATACAAACTAACCTTGCTTACTTATTTCAAAGCGAGGGCACATATTTCAGCCTTGTGGGAAAAAACGGACAAAGAGTTGAAATTCCACAAGGCAGTGACAAAAAGCTTACAGCACCTGGTATTCCCAGGCGGTCTCCCATC
>NW_023494285.1:25000-27500 GCF_013265735.2 Oncorhynchus mykiss
CTTCCGAGATCGGACGAGATCAGGCGTACTCAGGCCGGTGTGGCCGTAAGCGAGAAACTATCTCTTGGTGCACTATGTAAAGTCAAAGTGAGCCTGATTAACAGCTGTTGCATTTCCACCATTTAGATAAGCATCTTTGTGTCACTCAAAAAGTGGAAGAAATTGCATATACTGTAGCCATAATTTGTAGCACAGATTGTTGGATGAAATACAAACTAACCTTGCTTACTTATTTCAAAGCGAGGGCACATATTTCAGCCTTGTGGGAAAAAACGGACAAAGAGTTGAAATTCCACAAGGCAGTGACAAAAAGCTTACAGCACCTGGTATTCCCAGGCGGTCTCCCATCCAAGTACTAACCAGGCCCGACCCTGCTTAGCTTCCGAGATCGGACGAGATCAGGCGTACTCAGGCCGGTGTGGCCGTAAGCAAAATGCAATCTCAAAAAGTGGATGAAATTGCATATACTGTAGCCATAATTTGTAGCACAGATTGTTGGATGAAATACAAACTAACCTTGCTTACTTATTTCAAAGCGAGGGCACATATTTCAGCCTTGTGGGAAAAAACGGACAAAGAGTTGAAATTCCACAAGGCAGTGACAAAAAGCTTACAGCACCTGGTATTCCCAGGCGGTCTCCCATCCAAGTACTAACCAGGCCCGACCCTGCTTAGCTTCCGAGATCGGACGAGATCAGGCGTACTCAGGCCGGTGTGGCCGTAAGCAAAAGGCATTCTCAAAAAGTGGATGAAATTGCATATACTATAGCCATAATTTGTAGCACAGATTGTTGGATGAAATACAAACTAACCTTGCTTACTTATTTCAAAGCGAGGGCACATATTTCAGCCTTGTGGGAAAAAACGGACAAAGAGTTGAAATTCCACAAGGCAGTGACAAAAAGCTTACAGCACCTGGTATTCCCAGGCGGTCTCCCATCCAAGTACTAACCAGGCCCGACCCTGCTTAGCTTCCGAGATCGGACGAGATCAGGCGTACTCAGGCCGGTGTGGCCGTAAGCAAAAGGCAATCTCAAAAAGTGGATGAAATTGCATATACTGTAGCCATAATTTGTAGCACAGATTGTTGGATGAAATACAAACTAACCTTGCTTACTTATTTCAAAGCGAGGGCACATATTTCAGCCTTGTGGGAAAAAACGGACAAAGAGTTGAAATTCCACAAGGCAGTGACAAAAAGCTTACAGCACCTGGTATTCCCAGGCGGTCTCCCATCCAAGTACTAACCAGGCCCGACCCTGCTTAGCTTCCGAGATCGGACGAGATCAGGCGTACTCAGGCCGGTGTAGCCGTAAGCGAGAAACTATCTCTTGGTGCACCATGTAAAGTCAAAGTGAGCCTGATTAACAGCTGTTGCATTTCCACCATTTAGATAAGCATCTTTGTGTCACTCAAAAAGTGGAAGAAATTGCATATACTGTAGCCATAATTTGTAGCACAGATTGTTGGATGAAATACAAACTAACCTTGCTTACTTATTTCAAAGCGAGGGCACATATTTCAGCCTTGTGGGAAAAAACGGACAAAGAGTTGAAATTCCACAAGGCAGTGACAAAAAGCTTACAGCACCTGGTATTCCCAGGCGGTCTCCCATCCAAGTACTAACCAGGCCCGACCCTGCTTAGCTTCCGAGATCGGACGAGATCAGGCGTACTCAGGCCGGTGTGGCCGTAAGCGAGAAACTATCTCTTGGTGCACCATGTAAAGTCAAAGTGAGCCTGATTAACAGCTGTTGCATTTCCACCATTTAGATAAGCATCTTTGTGTCACTCAAAAAGTGGAAGAAATTGCATATACTGTAGCCATAATTTGTAGCACAGATTGTTGGATGAAATACAAACTAACCTTGCTTACTTATTTCAAAGCGAGGGCACATATTTCAGCCTTGTGGGAAAAAACGGACAAAGAGTTGAAATTCCACAAGGCAGTGACAAAAAGCTTACAGCACCTGGTATTCCCAGGCGGTCTCCCATCCAAGTACTAACCAGGCCCGACCCTGCTTAGCTTCCGAGATCGGACGAGATCAGGCGTACTCAGGCCGGTGTGGCCGTAAGCGAGAAACTATCTCTTGGTGCACCATGTAAAGTCAAAGTGAGCCTGATTAACAGCTGTTGCATTTCCACCATTTAGATAAGCATCTTTGTGTCACTCAAAAAGTGGAAGAAATTGCATATACTGTAGCCATAATTTGTAGCACAGATTGTTGGATGAAATACAAACTAACCTTGCTTACTTATTTCAAAGCGAGGGCACATATTTCAGCCTTGTGGGAAAAAACGGACAAAGAGTTGAAATTCCACAAGGCAGTGACAAAAAGCTTACAGCACCTGGTATTCCCAGGCGGTCTCCCATCCAAGTACTAACCAGGCCCGACCCTGCTTAGCTTCCGAGATCGGACGAGATCAGGCGTACTCAGGCCGGTGTGGCCGTAAGCGAAAGGCAATCTCAAAAAGTGGATGAAATTGCATATACTGTAGCC
>NW_023494285.1:32500-45518 GCF_013265735.2 Oncorhynchus mykiss
GAGGGCACATATTT
The DNA here is from genome assembly GCF_013265735.2 of Oncorhynchus mykiss. Taxonomy (NCBI): domain Eukaryota; kingdom Metazoa; phylum Chordata; class Actinopteri; order Salmoniformes; family Salmonidae; genus Oncorhynchus; species Oncorhynchus mykiss. The sequence goes on from NW_023494285.1 coordinate 32,515, forward strand.
CAGCCTTGTGGGAAAAAACGGACAAAGAGTTGAAATTCCACAAGGCAGTGACAAAAAGCTTACAGCACCTGGTATTCCCAGGCGGTCTCCCATCCAAGTACTAACCAGGCCCGACCCTGCTTAGCTTCCGAGATCGGACGAGATCAGGCGTACTCAGGCCGGTGTGGCCGTAAGCGAAAGGCAATCTCAAAAAGTGGATGAAATTGCATATACTGTAGCCATAATTTGTAGCACAGATTGTTGGATGAAATACAAACTAACCTTGCTTACTTATTTCAAAGCGAGGGCACATATTTCAGCCTTGTGGGAAAAAACGGACAAAGAGTTGAAATTCCACAAGGCAGTGACAAAATGCTTACAGCACCTGGTATTCCCAGGCGGTCTCCCATCCAAGTACTAAACAGGCCCGACCCTGCTTAGCTTCCGAGATCGGACGAGATCAGGCGTACTCAGGGCGGTGTGGCCGTAAGCGAAAGGCAATCTCAAAAAGTGGATGAAATTGCATATACTGTAGCCATAATTTGTAGCACAGATTGTTGGATGAAATACAAACTAACCTTGCTTACTTATTTCAAAGCGAGGGCACATATTTCAGCCTTGTGGGAAAAAACGGACAAAGAGTTGAAATTCCACAAGGCAGTGACAAAAAGCTTACAGCACCTGGTATTCCCAGGCGGTCTCCCATCCAAGTACTAACCAGGCCCGACCCTGCTTAGCTTCCGAGATCGGACGAGATCAGGCGTACTCAGGCCGGTGTGGCCGTAAGCGAGAAACTATCTCTTGGTGCACCATGTAAAGTCAAAGTGAGCCTGATTAACAGCTGTTGCATTTCCACCATTTAGATAAGCATCTTTGTGTCACTCAAAAAGTGGAAGAAATTGCATATACTGTAGCCATAATTTGTAGCACAGATTGTTGGATGAAATACAAACTAACCTTGCTTACTTATTTCAAAGCGAGGGCACATATTTCAGCCTTGTGGGAAAAAACGGACAAAGAGTTGAAATTCCACAAGGCAGTGACAAAAAGCTTACAGCACCTGGTATTCCCAGGCGGTCTCCCATCCAAGTACTAACCAGGCCCGACCCTGCTTAGCTTCCGAGATCGGACGAGATCAGGCGTACTCAGGCCGGTGTGGCCGTAAGCGAAAGGCAATCTCAAAAAGTGGATGAAATTGCATATACTGTAGCCATAATTTGTAGCACAGATTGTTGGATGAAATACAAACTAACCTTGCTTACTTATTTCAAAGCGAGGGCACATATTTCAGCCTTGTGGGAAAAAACGGACAAAGAGTTGAAATTCCACAAGGCAGTGACAAAATGCTTACAGCACCTGGTATTCCCAGGCGGTCTCCCATCCAAGTACTAAACAGGCCCGACCCTGCTTAGCTTCCGAGATCGGACGAGATCAGGCGTACTCAGGGCGGTGTGGCCGTAAGCGAAAGGCAATCTCAAAAAGTGGATGAAATTGCATATACTGTAGCCATAATTTGTAGCACAGATTGTTGGATGAAATACAAACTAACCTTGCTTACTTATTTCAAAGCGAGGGCACATATTTCAGCCTTGTGGGAAAAAACGGACAAAGAGTTGAAATTCCACAAGGCAGTGACAAAAAGCTTACAGCACCTGGTATTCCCAGGCGGTCTCCCATCCAAGTACTAACCAGGCCCGACCCTGCTTAGCTTCCGAGATCGGACGAGATCAGGCGTACTCAGGCCGGTGTGGCCGTAAGCGAGAAACTATCTCTTGGTGCACCATGTAAAGTCAAAGTGAGCCTGATTAACAGCTGTTGCATTTCCACCATTTAGATAAGCATCTTTGTGTCACTCAAAAAGTGGAAGAAATTGCATATACTGTAGCCATAATTTGTAGCACAGATTGTTGGATGAAATACAAACTAACCTTGCTTACTTATTTCAAAGCGAGGGCACATATTTCAGCCTTGTGGGAAAAAACGGACAAAGAGTTGAAATTCCACAAGGCAGTGACAAAAAGCTTACAGCACCTGGTATTCCCAGGCGGTCTCCCATCCAAGTACTAACCAGGCCCGACCCTGCTTAGCTTCCGAGATCGGACGAGATCAGGCGTACTCAGGCCGGTGTGGCCGTAAGCGAGAAACTATCTCTTGGTGCACCATGTAAAGTCAAAGTGAGCCTGATTAACAGCTGTTGCATTTCCACCATTTAGATAAGCATCTTTGTGTCACTCAAAAAGTGGAAGAAATTGCATATACTGTAGCCATAATTTGTAGCACAGATTGTTGGATGAAATACAAACTAACCTTGCTTACTTATTTCAAAGCGAGGGCACATATTTCAGCCTTGTGGGAAAAAACGGACAAAGAGTTGAAATTCCACAAGGCAGTGACAAAAAGCTTACAGCACCTGGTATTCCCAGGCGGTCTCCCATCCAAGTACTAACCAGGCCCGACCCTGCTTAGCTTCCGAGATCGGACGAGATCAGGCGTACTCAGGCCGGTGTGGCCGTAAGCGAGAAACTATCTCTTGGTGCACCATGTAAAGTCAAAGTGAGCCTGATTAACAGCTGTTGCATTTCCACCATTTAGATAAGCATCTTTGTGTCACTCAAAAAGTGGAAGAAATTGCATATACTGTAGCCATAATTTGTAGCACAGATTGTTGGATGAAATACAAACTAACCTTGCTTACTTATTTCAAAGCGAGGGCACATATTTCAGCCTTGTGGGAAAAAACGGACAAAGAGTTGAAATTCCACAAGGCAGTGACAAAAAGCTTACAGCACCTGGTATTCCCAGGCGGTCTCCCATCCAAGTACTAACCAGGCCCGACCCTGCTTAGCTTCCGAGATCGGACGAGATCAGGCGTACTCAGGCCGGTGTGGCCGTAAGCGAAAGGCAATCTCAAAAAGTGGATGAAATTGCATATACTGTAGCCATAATTTGTAGCACAGATTGTTGGATGAAATACAAACTAACCTTGCTTACTTATTTCAAAGCGAGGGCACATATTTCAGCCTTGTGGGAAAAAACGGACAAAGAGTTGAAATTCCACAAGGCAGTGACAAAATGCTTACAGCACCTGGTATTCCCAGGCGGTCTCCCATCCAAGTACTAAACAGGCCCGACCCTGCTTAGCTTCCGAGATCGGACGAGATCAGGCGTACTCAGGGCGGTGTGGCCGTAAGCGAAAGGCAATCTCAAAAAGTGGATGAAATTGCATATACTGTAGCCATAATTTGTAGCACAGATTGTTGGATGAAATACAAACTAACCTTGCTTACTTATTTCAAAGCGAGGGCACATATTTCAGCCTTGTGGGAAAAAACGGACAAAGAGTTGAAATTCCACAAGGCAGTGACAAAAAGCTTACAGCACCTGGTATTCCCAGGCGGTCTCCCATCCAAGTACTAACCAGGCCCGACCCTGCTTAGCTTCCGAGATCGGACGAGATCAGGCGTACTCAGGCCGGTGTGGCCGTAAGCGAAAGGCAATCTCAAAAAGTGGATGAAATTGCATATACTGTAGCCATAATTTGTAGCACAGATTGTTGGATGAAATACAAACTAACCTTGCTTACTTATTTCAAAGCGAGGGCACATATTTCAGCCTTGTGGGAAAAAACGGACAAAGAGTTGAAATTCCACAAGGCAGTGACAAAAAGCTTACAGCACCTGGTATTCCCAGGCGGTCTCCCATCCAAGTACTAACCAGGCCCGACCCTGCTTAGCTTCCGAGATCGGACGAGATCAGGCGTACTCAGGCCGGTGTGGCCGTAAGCGAGAAACTATCTCTTGGTGCACCATGTAAAGTCAAAGTGAGCCTGATTAACAGCTGTTGCATTTCCACCATTTAGATAAGCATCTTTGTGTCACTCAAAAAGTGGAAGAAATTGCATATACTGTAGCCATAATTTGTAGCACAGATTGTTGGATGAAATACAAACTAACCTTGCTTACTTATTTCAAAGCGAGGGCACATATTTCAGCCTTGTGGGAAAAAACGGACAAAGAGTTGAAATTCCACAAGGCAGTGACAAAAAGCTTACAGCACCTGGTATTCCCAGGCGGTCTCCCATCCAAGTACTAACCAGGCCCGACCCTGCTTAGCTTCCGAGATCGGACGAGATCAGGCGTACTCAGGCCGGTGTGGCCGTAAGCGAGAAACTATCTCTTGGTGCACCATGTAAAGTCAAAGTGAGCCTGATTAACAGCTGTTGCATTTCCACCATTTAGATAAGCATCTTTGTGTCACTCAAAAAGTGGAAGAAATTGCATATACTGTAGCCATAATTTGTAGCACAGATTGTTGGATGAAATACAAACTAACCTTGCTTACTTATTTCAAAGCGAGGGCACATATTTCAGCCTTGTGGGAAAAAACGGACAAAGAGTTGAAATTCCACAAGGCAGTGACAAAAAGCTTACAGCACCTGGTATTCCCAGGCGGTCTCCCATCCAAGTACTAACCAGGCCCGACCCTGCTTAGCTTCCGAGATCGGACGAGATCAGGCGTACTCAGGCCGGTGTGGCCGTAAGCGAAAGGCAATCTCAAAAAGTGGATGAAATTGCATATACTGTAGCCATAATTTGTAGCACAGATTGTTGGATGAAATACAAACTAACCTTGCTTACTTATTTCAAAGCGAGGGCACATATTTCAGCCTTGTGGGAAAAAACGGACAAAGAGTTGAAATTCCACAAGGCAGTGACAAAAAGCTTACAGCACCTGGTATTCCCAGGCGGTCTCCCATCCAAGTACTAAACAGGCCCGACCCTGCTTAGCTTCCGAGATCGGACGAGATCAGGCGTACTCAGGGCGGTGTGGCCGTAAGCGAAAGGCAATCTCAAAAAGTGGATGAAATTGCATATACTGTAGCCATAATTTGTAGCACAGATTGTTGGATGAAATACAAACTAACCTTGCTTACTTATTTCAAAGCGAGGGCACATATTTCAGCCTTGTGGGAAAAAACGGACAAAGAGTTGAAATTCCACAAGGCAGTGACAAAAAGCTTACAGCACCTGGTATTCCCAGGCGGTCTCCCATCCAAGTACTAACCAGGCCCGACCCTGCTTAGCTTCCGAGATCGGACGAGATCAGGCGTACTCAGGCCGGTGTGGCCGTAAGCGAGAAACTATCTCTTGGTGCACCATGTAAAGTCAAAGTGAGCCTGATTAACAGCTGTTGCATTTCCACCATTTAGATAAGCATCTTTGTGTCACTCAAAAAGTGGAAGAAATTGCATATACTGTAGCCATAATTTGTAGCACAGATTGTTGGATGAAATACAAACTAACCTTGCTTACTTATTTCAAAGCGAGGGCACATATTTCAGCCTTGTGGGAAAAAACGGACAAAGAGTTGAAATTCCACAAGGCAGTGACAAAAAGCTTACAGCACCTGGTATTCCCAGGCGGTCTCCCATCCAAGTACTAACCAGGCCCGACCCTGCTTAGCTTCCGAGATCGGACGAGATCAGGCGTACTCAGGCCGGTGTGGCCGTAAGCGAAAGGCAATCTCAAAAAGTGGATGAAATTGCATATACTGTAGCCATAATTTGTAGCACAGATTGTTGGATGAAATACAAACTAACCTTGCTTACTTATTTCAAAGCGAGGGCACATATTTCAGCCTTGTGGGAAAAAACGGACAAAGAGTTGAAATTCCACAAGGCAGTGACAAAAAGCTTACAGCACCTGGTATTCCCAGGCGGTCTCCAATCCAAGTACTAAACAGGCCCGACCCTGCTTAGCTTCCGAGATCGGACGAGATCAGGCGTACTCAGGGCGGTGTGGCCGTAAGCGAAAGGCAATCTCAAAAAGTGGATGAAATTGCATATACTGTAGCCATAATTTGTAGCACAGATTGTTGGATGAAATACAAACTAACCTTGCTTACTTATTTCAAAGCGAGGGCACATATTTCAGCCTTGTGGGAAAAAACGGACAAAGAGTTGAAATTCCACAAGGCAGTGACAAAAAGCTTACAGCACCTGGTATTCCCAGGCGGTCTCCCATCCAAGTACTAACCAGGCCCGACCCTGCTTAACTTCCGAGATCGGACGAGATCAGGCGTACTCAGGCCGGTGTGGCCGTAAGCGAAAGGCAATCTCAAAAAGTGGATGAAATTGCATATACTGTAGCCATAATTTGTAGCACAGATTGTTGGATGAAATACAAACTAACCTTGCTTACTTATTTCAAAGCGAGGGCACATATTTCAGCCTTGTGGGAAAAAACGGACAAAGAGTTGAAATTCCACAAGGCAGTGACAAAAAGCTTACAGCACCTGGTATTCCCAGGCGGTCTCCCATCCAAGTACTAACCAGGCCCGACCCTGCTTAGCTTCCGAGATCGGACGAGATCAGGCGTACTCAGGCCGGTGTGGCCGTAAGCGAGAAACTATCTCTTGGTGCACCATGTAAAGTCAAAGTGAGCCTGATTAACAGCTGTTGCATTTCCACCATTTAGATAAGCATCTTTGTGTCACTCAAAAAGTGGAAGAAATTGCATATACTGTAGCCATAATTTGTAGCACAGATTGTTGGATGAAATACAAACTAACCTTGCTTACTTATTTCAAAGCGAGGGCACATATTTCAGCCTTGTGGGAAAAAACGGACAAAGAGTTGAAATTCCACAAGGCAGTGACAAAAAGCTTACAGCACCTGGTATTCCCAGGCGGTCTCCCATCCAAGTACTAACCAGGCCCGACCCTGCTTAGCTTCCGAGATCGGACGAGATCAGGCGTACTCAGGCCGGTGTGGCCGTAAGCGAAAGGCAATCTCAAAAAGTGGATGAAATTGCATATACTGTAGCCATAATTTGTAGCACAGATTGTTGGATGAAATACAAACTAACCTTGCTTACTTATTTCAAAGCGAGGGCACATATTTCAGCCTTGTGGGAAAAAACGGACAAAGAGTTGAAATTCCACAAGGCAGTGACAAAAAGCTTACAGCACCTGGTATTCCCAGGCGGTCTCCAATCCAAGTACTAAACAGGCCCGACCCTGCTTAGCTTCCGAGATCGGACGAGATCAGGCGTACTCAGGGCGGTGTGGCCGTAAGCGAAAGGCAATCTCAAAAAGTGGATGAAATTGCATATACTGTAGCCATAATTTGTAGCACAGATTGTTGGATGAAATACAAACTAACCTTGCTTACTTATTTCAAAGCGAGGGCACATATTTCAGCCTTGTGGGAAAAAACGGACAAAGAGTTGAAATTCCACAAGGCAGTGACAAAAAGCTTACAGCACCTGGTATTCCCAGGCGGTCTCCCATCCAAGTACTAACCAGGCCCGACCCTGCTTAACTTCCGAGATCGGACGAGATCAGGCGTACTCAGGCCGGTGTGGCCGTAAGCGAAAGGCAATCTCAAAAAGTGGATGAAATTGCATATACTGTAGCCATAATTTGTAGCACAGATTGTTGGATGAAATACAAACTAACCTTGCTTACTTATTTCAAAGCGAGGGCACATATTTCAGCCTTGTGGGAAAAAACGGACAAAGAGTTGAAATTCCACAAGGCAGTGACAAAAAGCTTACAGCACCTGGTATTCCCAGGCGGTCTCCCATCCAAGTACTAACCAGGCCCGACCCTGCTTAGCTTCCGAGATCGGACGAGATCAGGCGTACTCAGGCCGGTGTGGCCGTAAGCAAAAGGCAATCTCAAAAAGTGGATGAAATTGCATATACTGTAGCCATAATTTGTAGCACAGATTGTTGGATGAAATACAAACTAACCTTGCTTACTTATTTCAAAGCGAGGGCACATATTTCAGCCTTGTGGGAAAAAACGGACAAAGAGTTGAAATTCCACAAGGCAGTGACAAAAAGCTTACAGCACCTGGTATTCCCAGGCGGTCTCCCATCCAAGTACTAACCAGGCCCGACCCTGCTTAGCTTCCGAGATCGGACGAGATCAGGCGTACTCAGGCCGGTGTGGCCGTAAGCGAGAAACTATCTCTTGGTGCACCATGTAAAGTCAAAGTGAGCCTGATTAACAGCTGTTGCATTTCCACCATTTAGATAAGCATCTTTGTGTCACTCAAAAAGTGGAAGAAATTGCATATACTGTAGCCATAATTTGTAGCACAGATTGTTGGATGAAATACAAACTAACCTTGCTTACTTATTTCAAAGCGAGGGCACATATTTCAGCCTTGTGGGAAAAAAACGGACAAAGAGTTGAAATTCCACAAGGCAGTGACAAAAAGCTTACAGCACCTGGTATTCCCAGGCGGTCTCCCATCCAAGTACTAACCAGGCCCGACCCTGCTTAGCTTCCGAGATCGGACGAGATCAGGCGTACTCAGGCCGGTGTGGCCGTAAGCGAGAAATTATCTCTTGGTGCACCATGTAAAGTCAAAGTGAGCCTGATTAACAGCTGTTGCATTTCCACCATTTAGATAAGCATCTTTGTGTCACTCAAAAAGTGGAAGAAATTGCATATACTGTAGCCATAATTTGTAGCACAGATTGTTGGATGAAATACAAACTAACCTTGCTTACTTATTTCAAAGCGAGGGCACATATTTCAGCCTTGTGGGAAAAAACGGACAAAGAGTTGAAATTCCACAAGGCAGTGACAAAAAGCTTACAGCACCTGGTATTCCCAGGCGGTCTCCCATCCAAGTACTAACCAGGCCCGACCCTGCTTAGCTTCCGAGATCGGACGAGATCAGGCGTACTCAGGCCGGTGTGGCCGTAAGCGAGAAACTATCTCTTGGTGCACCATGTAAAGTCAAAGTGAGCCTGATTAACAGCTGTTGCATTTCCACCATTTAGATAAGCATCTTTGTGTCACTCAAAAAGTGGAAGAAATTGCATATACTGTAGCCATAATTTGTAGCACAGATTGTTGGATGAAATACAAACTAACCTTGCTTACTTATTTCAAAGCGAGGGCACATATTTCAGCCTTGTGGGAAAAAACGGACAAAGATTTGAAATTCCACAAGGCAGTGACAAAAAGCTTACAGCACCTGGTATTCCCAGGCGGTCTCCCATCCAAGTACTAACCAGGCCCGACCCTGCTTAGCTTCCGAGATCGGACGAGATCAGGCGTACTCAGGCCGGTGTGGCCGTAAGCGAGAAACTATCTCTTGGTGCACCATGTAAAGTCAAAGTGAGCCTGATTAACAGCTGTTGCATTTCCACCATTTAGATAAGCATCTTTGTGTCACTCAAAAAGTGGAAGAAATTGCATATACTGTAGCCATAATTTGTAGCACAGATTGTTGGATGAAATACAAACTAACCTTGCTTACTTATTTCAAAGCGAGGGCACATATTTCAGCCTTGTGGGAAAAAACGGACAAAGAGTTGAAATTCCACAAGGCAGTGACAAAAAGCTTACAGCACCTGGTATTCCCAGGCGGTCTCCCATCCAAGTACTAACCAGGCCCGACCCTGCTTAGCTTCCGAGATCGGACGAGATCAGGCGTACTCAGGCCGGTGTGGCCGTAAGCGAAAGGCAATCTCAAAAAGTGGATGAAATTGCATATACTGTAGCCATAATTTGTAGCACAGATTGTTGGATGAAATACAAACTAACCTTGCTTACTTATTTCAAAGCGAGGGCACATATTTCAGCCTTGTGGGAAAAAACGGACAAAGAGTTGAAATTCCACAAGGCAGTGACAAAATGCTTACAGCACCTGGTATTCCCAGGCGGTCTCCCATCCAAGTACTAAACAGGCCCGACCCTGCTTAGCTTCCGAGATCGGACGAGATCAGGCGTACTCAGGGCGGTGTGGCCGTAAGCGAAAGGCAATCTCAAAAAGTGGATGAAATTGCATATACTGTAGCCATAATTTGTAGCACAGATTGTTGGATGAAATACAAACTAACCTTGCTTACTTATTTCAAAGCGAGGGCACATATTTCAGCCTTGTGGGAAAAAACGGACAAAGAGTTGAAATTCCACAAGGCAGTGACAAAAAGCTTACAGCACCTGGTATTCCCAGGCGGTCTCCCATCCAAGTACTAACCAGGCCCGACCCTGCTTAGCTTCCGAGATCGGACGAGATCAGGCGTACTCAGGCCGGTGTGGCCGTAAGCGAGAAACTATCTCTTGGTGCACCATGTAAAGTCAAAGTGAGCCTGATTAACAGCTGTTGCATTTCCACCATTTAGATAAGCATCTTTGTGTCACTCAAAAAGTGGAAGAAATTGCATATACTGTAGCCATAATTTGTAGCACAGATTGTTGGATGAAATACAAACTAACCTTGCTTACTTATTTCAAAGCGAGGGCACATATTTCAGCCTTGTGGGAAAAAACGGACAAAGAGTTGAAATTCCACAAGGCAGTGACAAAAAGCTTACAGCACCTGGTATTCCCAGGCGGTCTCCCATCCAAGTACTAACCAGGCCCGACCCTGCTTAGCTTCCGAGATCGGACGAGATCAGGCGTACTCAGGCCGGTGTGGCCGTAAGCGAGAAACTATCTCTTGGTGCACCATGTAAAGTCAAAGTGAGCCTGATTAACAGCTGTTGCATTTCCACCATTTAGATAAGCATCTTTGTGTCACTCAAAAAGTGGAAGAAATTGCATATACTGTAGCCATAATTTGTAGCACAGATTGTTGGATGAAATACAAACTAACCTTGCTTACTTATTTCAAAGCGAGGGCACATATTTCAGCCTTGTGGGAAAAAACGGACAAAGATTTGAAATTCCACAAGGCAGTGACAAAAAGCTTACAGCACCTGGTATTCCCAGGCGGTCTCCCATCCAAGTACTAACCAGGCCCGACCCTGCTTAGCTTCCGAGATCGGACGAGATCAGGCGTACTCAGGCCGGTGTGGCCGTAAGCGAGAAACTATCTCTTGGTGCACCATGTAAAGTCAAAGTGAGCCTGATTAACAGCTGTTGCATTTCCACCATTTAGATAAGCATCTTTGTGTCACTCAAAAAGTGGAAGAAATTGCATATACTGTAGCCATAATTTGTAGCACAGATTGTTGGATGAAATACAAACTAACCTTGCTTACTTATTTCAAAGCGAGGGCACATATTTCAGCCTTGTGGGAAAAAACGGACAAAGAGTTGAAATTCCACAAGGCAGTGACAAAAAGCTTACAGCACCTGGTATTCCCAGGCGGTCTCCCATCCAAGTACTAACCAGGCCCGACCCTGCTTAGCTTCCGAGATCGGACGAGATCAGGCGTACTCAGGCCGGTGTGGCCGTAAGCGAAAGGCAATCTCAAAAAGTGGATGAAATTGCATATACTGTAGCCATAATTTGTAGCACAGATTGTTGGATGAAATACAAACTAACCTTGCTTACTTATTTCAAAGCGAGGGCACATATTTCAGCCTTGTGGGAAAAAACGGACAAAGAGTTGAAATTCCACAAGGCAGTGACAAAAAGCTTACAGCACCTGGTATTCCCAGGCGGTCTCCCATCCAAGTACTAAACAGGCCCGACCCTGCTTAGCTTCCGAGATCGGACGAGATCAGGCGTACTCAGGGCGGTGTGGCCGTAAGCGAAAGGCAATCTCAAAAAGTGGATGAAATTGCATATACTGTAGCCATAATTTGTAGCACAGATTGTTGGATGAAATACAAACTAACCTTGCTTACTTATTTCAAAGCGAGGGCACATATTTCAGCCTTGTGGGAAAAAACGGACAAAGAGTTGAAATTCCACAAGGCAGTGACAAAAAGCTTACAGCACCTGGTATTCCCAGGCGGTCTCCCATCCAAGTACTAACCAGGCCCGACCCTGCTTAGCTTCCGAGATCGGACGAGATCAGGCGTACTCAGGCCGGTGTGGCCGTAAGCGAGAAACTATCTCTTGGTGCACCATGTAAAGTCAAAGTGAGCCTGATTAACAGCTGTTGCATTTCCACCATTTAGATAAGCATCTTTGTGTCACTCAAAAAGTGGAAGAAATTGCATATACTGTAGCCATAATTTGTAGCACAGATTGTTGGATGAAATACAAACTAACCTTGCTTACTTATTTCAAAGCGAGGGCACATATTTCAGCCTTGTGGGAAAAAACGGACAAAGAGTTGAAATTCCACAAGGCAGTGACAAAAAGCTTACAGCACCTGGTATTCCCAGGCGGTCTCCCATCCAAGTACTAACCAGGCCCGACCCTGCTTAGCTTCCGAGATCGGACGAGATCAGGCGTACTCAGGCCGATGTGGCCGTAAGCGAAAGGCAATCTCAAAAAGTGGATGAAATTGCATATACTGTAGCCATAATTTGTAGCACAGATTGTTGGATGAAATACAAACTAACCTTGCTTACTTATTTCAAAGCGAGGGCACATATTTCAGCCTTGTGGGAAAAAACGGACAAAGAGTTGAAATTCCACAAGGCAGTGACAAAAAGCTTACAGCACCTGGTATTCCCAGGCGGTCTCCAATCCAAGTACTAAACAGGCCCGACCCTGCTTAGCTTCCGAGATCGGACGAGATCAGGCGTACTCAGGGCGGTGTGGCCGTAAGCGAAAGGCAATCTCAAAAAGTGGATGAAATTGCATATACTGTAGCCATAATTTGTAGCACAGATTGTTGGATGAAATACAAACTAACCTTGCTTACTTATTTCAAAGCGAGGGCACATATTTCAGCCTTGTGGGAAAAAACGGACAAAGAGTTGAAATTCCACAAGGCAGTGACAAAAAGCTTACAGCACCTGGTATTCCCAGGCGGTCTCCCATCCAAGTACTAACCAGGCCCGACCCTGCTTAGCTTCCGAGATCGGACGAGATCAGGCGTACTCAGGCCGGTGTGGCCGTAAGCGAGAAACTATCTCTTGGTGCACCATGTAAAGTCAAAGTGAGCCTGATTAACAGCTGTTGCATTTCCACCATTTAGATAAGCATCTTTGTGTCACTCAAAAAGTGGAAGAAATTGCATATACTGTAGCCATAATTTGTAGCACAGATTGTTGGGTGAAATACAAACTAACCTTGCTTACTTATTTCAAAGCGAGGGCACATATTTCAGCCTTGTGGGAAAAAACGGACAAAGAGTTGAAATTCCACAAGGCAG
>NW_023494286.1:0-45457 GCF_013265735.2 Oncorhynchus mykiss
CTCTCTCATCTCCTCCCTCTCCCCTCTCATCTCCTCTCCTTCCTCCCTCCCTTTCTCCCATCCTCAATCTCACCCACTCCGTCCCTCCTCCCTCATCCCCTTCTCCTCCCTCACTCTCTCTCCTCTCCTCCCGCCCCACTCCTCTCCTCTCCTCCTCTCCCCTCTCCTCTCCTCTCCTCTCCTCTCCTCTCTCTCTCTCCTCTCCTCTCCTCTCCTCCCTCCCTCCCTTTCCCCTCTCCTCCCTCCCTCTCTCTCTCCTCTCACGCCCCAACTCCTCTCCTCCTCCTCTCCTCCCTCCCTCCCTCTCTCCTGTCCTCTCCCGCCCCACTCCTCTCCTCTCCTCTCCTCTCCTCTCCCTCTCTCCTCCCTCCCTCTCCCCTCTCCTCCCACCCTCTCTCCTCTCCTCTCCCGCCCCACTCCTCTCCTCTCCTCCCTCCCTCTCCCCTCTCCTCCAACCCTCTCCCTCTCCTCCCACCCTCTCTCCTTCCTCTCCTCTCCTCCTCTCCTCTCCTCTCCTCTCCTCCCTCCCTCCCTCCCTCCCTCCCTCCCTCCCACCCTCTGTTCTCTCCTCTCCTCTCCTCTCCTCTCCTCTCCCTCTCCTCTCCTCTCCTCTCTCTTCTCTCCACTCCACTCCACTCCACTCCACTCCTCTCCTCTCCACTCCCGCCCCCACTCCACTCCTCTCCTCTGCTGTGCTGTCAACTCAACAGCCCGTCCCCCTTCTGTCATTCCAAATAGCCAGACCATCTGCCAGCAGCCCCTGCAATGATTTGATCGAACCATCTAGGGACAGGGGGTAGAGGGGGTCAGACCCAACACTATCCTCCCACTAACAGATTTCTGGTAGATCTACAGCCTCCATTGTCTCACGTCAGTGCGATGTCTGTCTGCACTGATTTGTCTGATAACTTGCAACCACTCATGGGATAGCTAAAAATATGTTTGGCTACAATATGATAATGCTGTCGTAACATTTTTTTTAAAACGTTACCGCGGTGACACCGTCCACTGAACCCCCTTCCATCCTCAAGTCTGATCTTACCAAAAACTACAAATCTGTAGCTAATATTGACATTTCTCTTCATGAGCAAGACTTTACCTCCTGATTCTACATCTAGCTAAGCTGTTTTGTGGTGGTAGAATCAGTATTTATGAAATGTTGGTACTGTAATTGGTAGTGCAATTGGTAGTGTAATTGGTACTGTAGCTAACGTGTTGCCGTTCGATAGCTAGTGTCTGCTTGCTGGCTGAACCAGTCTCAAATCAATCCACATGAAATGAAAGGCAGGGATGCTAACAATGCCGGTTCACACACTCCATACTGAATACTCCGTCTAGCTAGTGAAGTTCACATGATATCTGTTCTGCTGTGATTAGTGCACCGAGTTCAACAGCCCAGCTCTCTTTGTGATGTCCTCACGTTGACCAAATGTTACAAAGTAGTGAGGCACAGTGGCAGCTGTCTCTGCCACTAACAGCCTCCTGATACATCTACAGCCTCCTGACAACTGTTCCTGGACCTGTGACGGGGACAGCTGGAAAAGAGGAGAGGGGAGACAGAGTGCTGGAGTTGACACATTCACTCTTGAACAGAGGAACGGCATGCTGTATCTACTGTACCCTCTCACGCTGAAGCCTTTTTATTCTACAAGCCTTTCAGGTGTAGGACTCGTTTTACCGCGAGAGAATCCCTGCGAGAGAAAGAATCCCTGCGAGAGAGAGAATCCCTGCGCGAGAGAGAATCCCTGCAAGAGAGAGATCCCTGCGAGAGAGGGAGAGAATCCCTGCGAGAGAGAGAATCCCTGCGAGAGAGGGAGAGAATCCCTGCGAGAGAGAGAATCCCTGCAAGAGAGAAAATCCCTGCGAGAGAGAATCCCTGCAAGAGAGAAAATCCCTGCGAGAGAGAATCCCTGCAAGAGAGAGAATCCCTGTGAGAGAGAATCCCTGCAAGAGAGAGAATCCCTGCGAGAGAGAATCCTGCGAGAGAGAGAATCCCTGCGAGAGAGAGAATCCCTGCGAGAGAGAGAGAATCCCTGCGAGAGAGAGAGAATCCCTGCGAGAGAGAGAGAATCCCTGCGAGAGGGGAGAGAATCCCTGCGAGAGAGAGAATCCCTGCAAGAGAGAGAATCCCTGCAAGAGAGAGAATCCCTGCAAGAGAGAGAATCCCTGCGAGAGAGAGAATCCCTGCGAGAGAGAGAGAATCCCTGCGAGAGAGAGAGAATCCCTGCGAGAGAGAGAGAGAATCCCTGCGAGAGAGAGAGAATCCCTGCGAGAGAGAGAGAGAGAGAGAAGAGTAAGACGCACTCCATTCCTGTGCTCTTTTCCCCTTCCTCTACTTCCCTTCTGTTTTCCTCCTTCTCATCTATCTCTGTGTGTCAGGGTGTTTCAGCAGCATTATGCCTGCAGTGTTCCTCCTGCTCAGAACCTCCTCTCCAGTAGACTGATAGGATCCCTGCTCCAGTTTCTCAGGAGGACTCTGTCCTCAACCTTCAGCCACGTGGGAGCCGCGCTGAGATACGTCTGGGACAGGATCAGCTCTCAGGAGTCTAAAGAAGCCATCCTGGGCTGTGTGCTGTGTCTCCTTAACATGCACAAGAAGGTGGATCAGCCAGCAGCTGACTCTCACTGAGTCACTCTCTTGGCTTTCCTTCCTCTTCAGAAAGAAAAAGAGAGAGGACGAGAGAGAGAACAAGAGAGGGAGAGAGAACAAGAGAGAGAACGAGAACAAGAGAACAAGAGAGACTTGGGAAGAGAGGAAGCTCTCTCTACTGAGCTCTCTCCACTTTCCTTTCTGTTCACTCAAACTCCACTTGTTTACTGCCGGACGGAGAGAGAGAACAAGAGAGGGAACAAGAGAGGGAGGGGGGGGTTTCAGACTTTTCATTAGAGCTTACTTGGACAGTAGTATTTTTCTGACTAGAGAGAAAAGCGCCCAGATTCAGGTGAATGAGACTATATGTTTACATATCGGACTGTTTCGTACCGCTGGGTTGGTGCTTACCACGTCAGAAAGCATCGTCAGGGAGGTCCGACCTTTCACCATCGGGACCAGGCTGTCTGTCTCTGGACCAGGTCCAGACTTCCGTGACTCCTACCAGAGGGACTCTGGATAATATCACCCTGCAGATCAAGTCTCCCTCTACCTCAGCCAGGTGCAGGTATGTGTGGCTGCTCCTCGTATAGCGCTCCTAGCGCCCCTGGTCCCGAATATCAAGCCTTTCGCCCCTAGCCCCCTGGTCCCGTATATCAAGCCTTTCGCCCCTAGCACCCCTGGTCCCGTATATCAAGCCTTTCGCCCCTAGCACCCCTGGTCCCGTATATCAAACCTTTCGCCCCTAGCACCCCTGGTCCCGTACATCAAGCCTTTCACCCCTAGTGCCCCTAGCACCCCTGGTCCCGTATATCAAGCCTTTCGCCCCTAGCACCTGGTCCCGTATATCAAACCTTTCGCCCCTAGCACTGGTCCCGTACATCAAGCCCCTAGCACCCTGGTCCCGTATATCAAGCCTTTCACTCCTAGCGCCCCTAGCACCCCTGGTCCCATACATCAAACCTTTTGCCCCTAGCACCCTGGTCCCATACATCAAGCCTTTCGCCCCTAGCACCCCTGGTCCCATACATCAAGCCTTTCGCCCCTAGCACCCCTGGTCCCATACATCAAGCCTTTCGCCCCTAGCACCCCTGGTCCCATACATCAAGCCTTTCACCCCTAGCAACCCTGGCCCCATACATCAAGCCTTTCACCCCTAGCGCCCCTAGCGCCCCTGGTCCCGTACATCAAGCCTTTCACCCCTAGCAACCCTGGCCCCGTACATCAAGCCTTTCGCCGCTAGCGCCCCTGGTCCCGTACATCAAGCCTTTCACCCCTAGCAACCCTGGCCCCGTACATCAAGCCTTTCGCCCCTAGCACCCCTGGTCCCGTATATCAACCTTTCGCCCCTAGCACCCTGGTCCCGTACATCAAGCCCCTAGCACCCCTGGTCCCGTATATCAAGCCTTTCACTCCTAGCGCCCCTAGCACCCCTGGTCCCATACATCAAACCTTTCGCCCTAGCACACCTGGTCCCATACATCAAGCCTTTCGCCCCTAGCACCCCTGGTCCCATACATCAAGCCTTTCGCCCCTAGCACCCCTGGTCCCGTACATCAAGCCTTTCGCCCCTAGCACCCTGGTCCCATACATCAAGCCTTTCACCCCTAGCAACCCTGGCCCCGTACATCAAGCCTTTCACCCCTAGCGCCCCTAGCGCCCCTGGTCCCGTACATCAAGCCTTTCACCCCTAGCAACCCTGGCCCGTACATCAAGCCTTTCGCCGCTAGCGCCCCTGGTCCCGTACATCAAGCCTTTCACCCCTAGCAACCCTGGCCCCGTACATCAAGCCTTTCGCCGCTAGCGCCCCTGCTCCCGTACATCAAGCCTTTCAACCCTAGCAACCCTGGCCCCGTACATCAAGCCTTTCACCCCTAGCGCCCCTAGTGCCCCTGGTCCCGTACATCAAGCCTTTCACCCCTAGCGCCCCTAGCGCCCCTGGTCCCGTACATCAAGCCTTTCACCCCTAGCTCCCCTGGCCCGTACATCAAGCCTTTCACCCCTAGCGCCCCTAGCGCCCCTGGTCCTGTACATCAAGCCTTTCACCCCTAGCGCCAATAGCACCCCTGGTCCCGTACATCAAGCTTTTCGCCCCTAGCGCCCCTGGTCCCATACATCAAGCCTTTCGCCCCTAGCACCCCTGGTCCCATACATCAAGCCTTTCGCCCCTAGCACCCCTGGTCCCGTACATCAAGCCTTTCGGCCCTAGCACCCTGGTCCCGTATATCAAACCTTTCGCCCTAGCACCCCTGGTCCCGTACATCAAGCCCCTAGCACCCCTGGTCCCGTATATCAAGCCTTTCACTCCTAGCGCCCCTAGCACCCCTGGTCCCATACATCAAACCTTTCGCCCCTAGCACACCTGGTCCCATACATCAAGCCTTTTGCCCTAGCACCCCTGGTCCCATACGTCAAGCCTTTCGCCCCTAGCACCCCTGGTCCCGTACATCAAGCCTTTCACCCCTAGCAACCCATGGTCCCATACATCAAAGCCTTTCACCCTAGCAACCCTGGCCCCGTACATCAAGCCTTTCACCCCTAGCGCCCTAGCGCCCCTGGTCCCGTACATCAAGCCTTTCACCCCTAGCAACCCTTGCCCCGTACATCAAGCCTTTCGCCGCTAGCGCCCCTGGTACCGTACATCAAGCCTTTCACCCCTAGCAACCCTGGCCCCGTACATCAAGCCTTTCGCCGCTAGCGCCCCTGGTCCCGTACATCAAGCCTTTCACCCCTAGCAACCCTGGCTCCGTACATCAAGCCTTTCACCCCTAGCGCCCCTAGTGCCCCTGGTCCCGTACATCAAGCCTTTCACCCCTAGCGCCACTAGCGCCCCTGGCCCCGTACATCAAGCCTTTCACCCCTAGCGCCCCCTGGTCCCGTACATCAAGCTTTTCACCCCTAGCGCCCCTGGTCCGTACATCAAGCCTTTCACCCTAGCGCCCCTAGCACCCCTGGTCCCGTACATCAAGCCTTTCGCCCCTAGCACCCCTGGTCCCGTACATCAAGCCTTTCACCCTAGCGCCCCTGTTGCCCATACATCAAGCCTTTCGCCCCTAGCGCCCCTGGTCCCATACATCAAGTCTTTCGCCCCTAGCGCCCCTAGCGCCCCTGGTCCCATACATCAAGCCTTTCACCCCTAGCAACCCTGGTCTGTACATCAAGCCCCTAGCGCCCCTGTCCCGTACATCAAGCCTTTCACCCCCAGCGCCCCCTAGCAACCCTGGTCCGTACATCAAGACCCTAGCAACCCTGGTCCCTGTACATCAAGCCTTTCACCCCTAGCAACCCTGGCCCCGTACATCAAGCCTTTCACCCCTAGCGCCGCTATCGCCCCCTGGTTCCGTACATCAAGCCTTTCACTCCTAGCAACCCTGCCCCGTACATCAGCCTTTCACCCCTAGCAACCCTGGCCCCGTACATCAAGCCTTTCACCCCTAGCGCCCCTAGCGCCCCTGGTCCCGTACATCAAGCCTTTCACCCCTAGCGCCCCTAGCGCCCCTGCGTCCCGTACATCAAGCCTTTCACCCCTAGCGCCCCTAGCAACCCTGGTCCGGTACATCAAGCCCCTAGCAACCCTGGTCCCGTACATCAAGCCTTTCACCCCTAGCAACCCTGACCCTGTACATCAAGCCTTTCACCCCTAGCGCCCCTAGCACCCCTCGTCCCGTACATCAAGCCTTTCACACCTAGCGCCCCTAGCGCCCCTGGTCCCGTACCATCAAGCCTTTCACCCCTAGCAACCCTGGTCCCATACATCAAGCCCTTTCGCCGCTAGCGCCCCCTGGTCCCGTACATCAAGGCTTTCCACCCTAGCAACCCTGGCCCCGTACATCAAGCCTTTCACCCCTAGCGCCCCTAGCGCCCCTGGTCCCGTACATCAAGCCTTTCACCCCTAGCGCCCCTAGTGCCCCTGGTCCCATACATCAAGCCTTTCGCCCCTAGCGCACCTAGCGCCCCTGGTCCCGTACATCAAGCCCCTAGCACCCCTGGTCCCGTACAACAAGCCCCTAGCACCCCTGGTCCCATACATCAAGCCCCTAGCACCCCTGGTCCTGTACATCAAGCCCCTAGCACCCCTGGTCCCGTACATCAAGCCCCTAGCACCCTTGGTCCCGTACATCAAGCCCCTAGCACCACTGGTCCCCGTACATCAAGCCTTTCGCCCCTAGCGGCCCTGGTCCGGTACATCAAGCCCCTTGCCAAACAGACCACCCCTCATTCCTAGCATCCTGTCTCTCCCGTGTCTGTCTCTCCTCTGTCTTGTCTTTCTCTCCCGTGTCTGTCTGTCTCTCCCGTGTCTGTTCTGTCTCTCCCGTGTCTGTCTGTCTCTTCCATGTCTGTCTGTCTCTCCCGTTCTGTCTCTCCTCTGTCTGTCTGTCTCTCCCGTGGTCTGTCCTGTCTCTCCCGTGTCTTTGTATCTCCCGTGTCTTTGTCTCTCCCGTGTCTGTCTGTCTCTCCCGTGTCTGTCTGTCTCTCCTGTGTCTGTCTGTCTCTCCCGTGTCTGTCTGTCTCGCCCGTGTCTGTCTGTCTCGCCCGTGTCTGTCTGTCTCTCCCGTGTCTGTCTGTATCCCCTGTGTCTGTCTGTCCTCTCCCATGTCTTTGTCTCTCCCGTGTCTTTGTCTCTTCCGTGTCTGTCTCTCCCGTGTCTGTATCCCCCTGTTGTCTGTCTGTCTCTCCCCGTGTCGGTCTGTCCTCTCCCGTGTCTGTCTGTCTGTCTCTCCCGTGTCTGTCTGTATCCCCCGTGTCTTTGTCTCTCCCGTGTCTTTGTCTCTCCCGTGTCTTGTCTCTCCCGTGTTTGTCTTTGTCTCTCCCGTGTCTGTCGGTCTCTCCCGTGTCTGTCTGTCCTCTCCCGTGTCTGTCTCTCCCGTGTCTGTCTGTCTCTCCGTGTTTGTCTTTGTCTCTCCCGTGTCTGTCTGTCTCTCCGTGTCTGTCTGTCTCTCCCGTGTCTGTCTCTCCCGTGTCTTGTCTGTCTCTCCCGTGTCTGTCTCTCCCCTTGTCTGTGTCCATCTCTCCCATGTCCATGTCTGTGTCTCCCATGTCTGCGTCTCCTGTGTCTGTCTCTCTCACTACCATCTCCAATCAGACCGCCGTCTCTACTGTGTCTGTCTCTCCCGTGTCTCTCTCTCACTACCATCTCCAATCAGAATGCTGTCTTTCCCGTGTCTGTCTCTCCCGTGTCTGTCTCTCCCATGTCTTTGTTTCTCCCGTGTCTTTGTTTCTAACGTGTCTTGTCTCTCTCATGTCTTTGTTTCTACCGTGTCTTTGCCTCTCTCATGTCTGTCTCTCCCGTGTCTTTGTCTCTCCGTGTCTGTCTCTCCGTGTCTGTGTCTGTGTCTCCCGTGTCTGTCTCCCTTGCATTGTCCTGTCTCCCGTGTCTGTGTCTCCCATGTCTTGTCTGTGTATCCCGTGTCTGTGTCTCCTGTGTCTTTCTCTCCCGTGTATGTCTCTCTCACTAACATCTCCAATCAGAACGCCGTCTCTCTCATGTCTGTCTCTCCCGTGTCTGTCTCTCCACCGCTGCATCCAGATCCATCAGGAAGATCTCCATCTCTGGAAGCCCTGAGGAGGTGGACAGCTCCTGGAGGAGACACCAGTCAGATCGCAGAGTGGTCATTGAGAAGGAGGACAGCTCCTGGAGGAGACAGCAGTCAGATCGCAGGGTGGTCATTGAGAAGGAAGACAGCTCCTGGAGGAGACAGCAGTCAGATCGCAGGGTGGTCATTGAGAAGGAGGACAGCTCCTGGAGGAGACTGGGTGGTCAGTATGGAACCAGGATTGGGAAGAACCCCTGTCACAGTGACCAGAAAAATCTGAAAACATCAAAAACAACAACATCAGCAACTCCTAACCACAGCTGCCCAGGATAGTGGGAGTCAGCTGTGAGAATATAAAGCTGCCCAGGATAGTGGGAGTCAGCTGTGAGAATATAAAAGCTGCCCAGGATAGTGGGAGTCAGCTGTGAGAATGTAAAAGCTGCCCAGGATAGTGGGAGTCAGCTGTGAGAATGTAAAAGCTGCCCAGGATAGTGGGAGTCAGCTGTGAGAATGTAAAAGCTGCCCAGGATAGTGGGAGTCAGCTGTGAGAATGTAAAAGCTGCCCAGGATAGTGGGAGTCAGCTGTGAGAATATTACCCACTTCACATTTAAGATAAGAGACAAAAAACGTGTCTGTTAATGTTAAAAAGAACGACACTGGTTTTAGGCTCTCTCTATGTTGGAAAATGTTTCACCACCATCAGAGTGCAAAGTAGCCTGTTGTTGGGCTAAGAGGCTCAAACAGAAAGGTCAATAAATACCTAAAGTTCCTAATCCATATAGTAACACATGAACATGTAGGTTCATAATTAGGAAATGCAAAATCTGTTGTTTTTTATTCAAATATGGGCTGGAATGAAAAACCACAATTTGTAGAAATATAAAGGGTGAACTTCGGAGTAGTGTGGGCAATCAATTTAATAGGCGCACACACCAGTAAAGCTTTCCCATTTGTTTGACATTGTCAAGATTACTGCTGTGTGGGCATGCTGGTTGCGTTTGCAGGGTTTGGTGTCAAGGTGTTTGTGAGTGAGTTGAGCGGCCTGTGCAGATCAAATTTTGCTGCATGTTTTGGAAAATGAACATGAGTTCATACACTTACTACTTCCACATTTCTATAATATTAGTAGTCCCTGATGGGTGTTAGTAGTCCCTGATGGGTGTTAGTAGTCCCCTGATGGGTATTAGTAGTCCCTGATGGGTATTAGTAGTCCCTGATGGGTGTTAGTAGTCCCTGATGGGTATTAGTAGTCCTGATGGGTTTTAGTAGTCCCTGATGGGTGTTAGTAGTCCCTGATGGGTGTTAGTAGTCCCTGATGGGTATTAGTAGTCCCTGATGGGTGTTAGTAGTCCATTATTAGTAGTCCACGAGGGGTGTTAGTAGTCCCTGATGGGTATTAGTAGTCCCTGATGGGTGTTAGTAGTCCATTATTAGTAGTCCACGAGGGGTGTTAGTAGTCCCTGATGGGTATTAGTAGTCCCTGATGTAGGTTAGTAGTCCCTGATGGGTATTAGTAGTCCATGATGGGTGTTAGTAGTCCGTGTTGGGTATTAGTAGTCCCTGATGGGTATTAGTAGTCCCTGATGTGTGTTAGTAGTCCCTGATGGGTATTAGTAGTCCCTGATGGGTATTAGTAGTCCACAAGGGGTGCTAGTAGTCCACGAGGTGGCTAGTAGTCCCCCGAGGGGTGCTAGTAGTCCACGAGGGGATTGCTAGTAGTCCACGAGGGGTGCTAGTAGTCCACGAGGGGTGCTAGTAGTCCACGACGGGTGTTAGTAGTCCACGAGGGGTGTTAGTAGTCCACGATGGACATGAACCCAGCTAACCATAGGGAGAAATAATGTTTTTATAGGGTTCCCCACAAGTGTTACCCTTTGTTTGAGTGTCCAGTTCTCTGTTAGTTAGGGGAACATTATATCTATGTTAACAAAAAACCTTCTGAGAACCTTTAATAGCATGTTTTGGTGTTACAATTTGACATTAACATTCACTTAATGTAAAACAGAACCTATCTAGAACATGGTTACAACGTTCTCAGAATACAGAATATTAATGTTCTAGAAACGTTTCATGGGAACGTTGCAAGAACATTTCTGTGTATCAGTTGTCGCCGTTCCCAAAGAAATGTCCCCCTCGCCGTTCCAAAGAAATGTCCCCCCCCCGCCGTTCCCAAAGAAATGTCCACCCCCCCGCTGTTCCCAAAGAAATTCTCCCCCCCCCCCCCCCCCCCCCGCCGTTCCCAAAGAAATGTCCACCCCCCCGCCGTTCCCAAAGCAATGCCCCCCCCCCCCCCCGTTCCCAAAGCAATGTCCCCCCCCCGCCGTTCCCAAAGCAATGTCCCCCCCCCCCGCCGTTCCCAAAGCAATGTCCCCCCCCCCCGTTGTTCCCAAAGAAATGCCCCCCCCCCAGGCCCTATCAAGGCCCTGATTGGTGAACCTCTGACCCATTCATAGCTTCTTTGCCTGTCAGTCAGGGACTCACACACAGTTATTTTAACATACAGTTTGTATATATTTGACTGTATGATTAAGAACTTCCTGGACATTGTGGAGATGCATAATATATCTTCTTCTTTTTTATTTAGAGAATCCGTTTTAATTTAAGGCCACTTGAAGTGCAAATGTCGAAGAATTATGTTGAATCTCTGGTAATGTTCCAAAGCCTCTTGGGACAGCTTTATGTAGGCCCTAACAGCTCTACGTAGTCCCTAACAGCATTGTGTAGGCCCTGACAGCTTTATGTAGGCCCTGACAGCTCTATGTAGTCCCTAACAGCTTTATGTAGTCCCTAACAGCTTTATGTAGGCCCTAACAGCTTTATGTAGACCCTAACAGCTTTATGTAGGCCCCTAACAGCTTTATGTAGTCCCTAACAGCTACAAGGTAGTCCCCAACAGCTCTACGTAGTCCCCAACAGCTCTACGTAGTCCCCAACAGCTCTACGTAGTCCCCAACAGCTCTACGTAGTCCCTAACAGCTCTACGTAGTCCCTAACAGCTTTATGTAGGCCCTAACAGCTCTACCTAGTCCCAAATAGCTCTATGTAGTCCCTAACAGCTTTATGTAGGCCCTAACAGCTCTACGTAGACCCTGACAGCTTTATGTCGGCCCTAACAGCTCTACGTAGGCCCTAACAGCTTTATGTAGTCCCTAATAGCTTTATGTAGGCCCTAACAGCTTTATGTAGGCCCTAACAGCTTATGTAGGCCCTAACAGCTTTATGTAGGCCCTAACAGCTTTATGTAGGCCCTGACAGCTCCATGTAGGCCCTAACAGCTTTATGTAGGCCCTAACAGCTCCATGTAGGCCCTAACAGTTTGTGGGCACTGTTTGTCACCGTTATAGTGTAATTAATGCATTGTTTAGTGTTGTGTTGTGTAGTGGCTTTGCTGGCATGCATCTAAAACAATTTTTGGGAGTTTGCCCTACCAAGATTTACATTCTAAAATCGCCACTGATTACCATGTATATTAAACTACAGTGAATCGCTGTATGGTAATGTTTCAATGCTGTATGTACCATCAGTGCCACACCTGTTTAGCAAAAACAATATATATGTTTTGCCTTTTTTTATGTTATTTTATCACATATCAGTTTGTAAACAATGTACAAAAGAAAGAGTTAATAAAGACGTATAAATAATAAAGACAAGACTCTTTGTTGAGTAAGGCAGCTCCAACATGCAGGTGTTTCAGCCTCGCTCAGGGCTTCCTGTGGTGGAGGGGCAGCCAGCGGAAAACGCGGAGCGCAAGGGTTGGTTATGTTCTCTAGTTGACCCGTGATAGGCTCAGTGTTCTGTCACTCATGGGGACACACATTTTGAATAAGATTTTACCAACTTTGCACAACTCTTAGGGCAACACGTATCCTTAGTTTTTGTCAAAATTGCTCAAGCTCAGAAAACTGCGTTGGGAATCATTGATAGACAGCAATGTTCAAACCTTGTCTTTGATTTTCAAGCAAATTTAAGTAAGGACTAAGAAGAGAGCCTTCAGGAACACTCAACACCTCTTGGAAAGCCATCCTGTTGTGTCATTGGCATTGCAATTGTCTCACTGAAAATAAAACTAACTTTTTCTGTGACCTGCGTTCTTCTCTCCTCAAAGTGGAGGAGAGATTGACTTCATCACAACTTGTATTTATGAGAGGTTTATGTTGAATGCACCAAGCTGTCTGTTTTAACTACTAGCACACAGCTCAGACACCCAAGCATACCCCACCCACAAGACATGCCACCAGAGGTCTCTTCACAGTCCCCAAGTCCAGAACAGACTATGGGAGGTGCACAGTACTACATAGAGCCATGACTACATGGTACTCTGTTCCACAGTACTACATAGAGCCATGACTACATGGTACTCTGTTCCACAGTACTACATAGAGCCATGACTACATGGAACTCTATTCCACAGTACTACAT
The DNA here is from genome assembly GCF_013265735.2 of Oncorhynchus mykiss. Taxonomy (NCBI): domain Eukaryota; kingdom Metazoa; phylum Chordata; class Actinopteri; order Salmoniformes; family Salmonidae; genus Oncorhynchus; species Oncorhynchus mykiss. Next base: position 12,545 of record NW_023494286.1, read on the forward strand.
AGAGCCATGACTACATGGTACTCTATTCCACAGTACTACATAGAGCCATGACTACATGGTACTCTGTTCCACAGTACTACATAGAGCCATGACTACATGGAACTCTATTCCACAGTACTACATAGAGCCATGACTACATGGAACTCTATTCCACAGTACTACATAGAGCCATGACTACATGGTACTCTATTCCACAGTACTACATAGAGCCATGACTACATGGTACTCTATTCCACAGTACTACATAGAGCCATGACTACGTGGAACTCTGTTCCATATCAGGTAACTGATGCAAGCAGTAGAAACAGATTTAAAAAACAGCGGGGACTGTGAAGACACACACACACAAAGGTACAGACAGATGCATACGCATTCATTGTAATACTTTTGTATGGTGGTATTAAACATTTTGTATTGTAGATATGTCGTGGTGTAATAATGTCATATGTCATACTGTTTAATCTCTTGTTTTATATGTAATGTAAGTGCTTCAATATGTTTGGACCGCAGGAAGAGTAGCTGCTGCCTTGGCATGAACTAATGGGGATCCATAATAAACCCCAGGAAGAGTAGCTGCTGCCTTGGCAGGAACTAATGGGGATCCATAAGAAACCCAAGGAAGAGTAGCTGCTGCCTTGGCAGGAACTAATGGGGATCCATAAGAAACCCAAGGAAGAGTAGCTGCTGCCTTGGCATGAACAAATGGGGATCCATAATAAACCCCAGGAAGAGTAGCTGCTGCCTTGGCATGAACTAATGGGGATCCATAAGAAACCCCAGGAAGAGTAACTGCTGCCTTGGCAGGAACTAAAAGGAATCCATATTAAACCCCAGGAAGAGTAGCTGCTGCCTTGGCAGGAACTAATAGGGATCCATAATAAACACTCAGGAAGAGTAGTTGCTGCCTTGGCAGGAACTAATAGGGATCCATAATAAACACTCAGGAAGAGTAGTTGCTGCCTTGGCAGGAACTAATGGGGATCCATAATAAACACTCAGGAAGAGTAGCTGCTGCCTTGACAGGAAACTAATGGGGATCCATAATAAACCCTCAGGAAGAGTAGCTGCTGCCTTGAAATTAACTAATGGGGATCCATAATAAACCCCAGGAAGAGTAGCTGCTGCCTTGGCAGGAACTAATGGGGATCCATAATAAACCCAAGGAAGAGTAGCTGCTGCCTTGGCAGGAACTAATGGGGATCCATAAGAAACCCAAGGAAGAGTAGCTGCTGCCTTGGCAGGAACTAATGGGGATCCATAAGAAACCCAAGGAAGAGTAGCTGCTGCCTTGGCATGAACAAATGGGGATCCATAATAAACCCCAGGAAGAGTAGCTGCTGCCTTGGCATGAACTAATGGGGATCCATAAGAAACCCCAGGAAGAGTAACTGCTGCCTTGGCAGGAACTAAAAGGAATCCATATTAAACCCCAGGAAGAGTAGCTGCTGCCTTGACAGGAACTAATGGGGATCCATAATAAACCCTCAGGAAGTAACTTGTAATTATTCGCCTACCTCATGCCTTTTGCACACATTGTATATAGACTCCCCCTTTGTTTTTCTACTGTGTTATTGACTTGTTAATTGTTTACTCCATGTGTAACTCTGTGTTGTCTGCTCATACTGCTATGCTTTATCTTGGCCAGGTCGCAGTTGCAAATGAGAACTTGTTCTCAACTAGCCACCTGGTTAAATAAAGGTGAAATAAAAAAAAAAATAAAAAAAAAAACTGCTGCCTTGGCAGGAACTAAAAGGAATCCATATTAAACCCCAGGAAGAGTAGCTGCTGCCTTGGCAGGAACTAATAGGGATCCATAATAAACACTCAGGAAGAGTAGTTGCTGCCTTGGCAGGAACTAATAGGGATCCATAATAAACACTCAGGAAGAGTAGTTGCTGCCTTGGCAGGAACTAATGGGGATCCATAATAAACACTCAGGAAGAGTAGCTGCTGCCTTGACAGGAACTAATGGGGATCCATAATAAACCCTCAGGAAGAGTAGCTGCTGCCTTGAAATTAACTAATGGGGATCCATAATAAACCCCAGGAAGAGTTGCTGCTGCCTTGACAGGAACTAATGGGGATCCATATTAAATCCCAGGAAGAGTAGCTGCTGCCTTGGCAGGAATGAATGGGGATCCATAATAATCCCCAGGAAGAGTAGCTGCTGCCTTGGTAGGAACTAATGGGGATCCATAATAAACCCCAATACGAGTAGCTACTGCCTTGGCAGGAACTAGTGGGGATCCATTACTGGACTCTGTTTATCATGTAAGCTCCTCTGTTTTACAGAGACTGGACTCTGTTTATCATGCATCCTTGCTCTTTATTACAAATGCAAAGTCACTCACCCAACATTGCACATTGTACCAAATGTGGGTTGGAATTCACTTTATATACACAAAGATACATGTGTATGTGTCTATCTTCAAAGCCCTTTTGGGTAAACTCCCTCTGTACCTCTGTAGTCTGGTCTCCTTCACCACCAGCAGGTAAACTCCCTCTTTACCTCTGTAGTCTGGTCTCCTTCCCCACCAGCAGGTAAACTCCCTCTTTACCTCTGTAGTCTGGTCTCCTTCACCACCAGCAGGTAAACTCCCTCTTTACCTCTGTAGTCTGGTCTCCTTCACCACCAGCAGGTAAACTCCCTCTTTACCTCTGTAGTCTGGTCTCCTTCACCACCAGCAGGTAAACTACATCTTTACCTCTGTAGTCTGGTCTCCCTCACCACCAGCAGGTAAACTCCCTCTTTACCTCTGTAGTCTGGTCTCCTTCACCACCAGCAGGTAAACTCCCTCATTACCTCTGTAGTCTGGTCTCCCTCACCACCAGCAGGTAAACTCCCTCATTACCTCTGTAGTCTGGTCTCCTTCACCACCAGCAGGTAAACTCCCTCTGTAGTCTGGTCTCCTTCACCACCAGCAGGTAAACTCCCTCATTACCTCTGTAGTCTGGTCTCCTTCACCACCAGCAGGTAAACTCCCTCTGTAGTCTGGTCTCCTTCACCACCAGCAGGTAAACTCCCTCTATACCTCTGTACTCTGTTCCCCTTCACCACCAGCAGGTAAACTCCCTCTTTACCGCTGTAGTCTGGTCTCCTTCACCACCAGCAGGTAAACTCCCTATTTACCTCTGTAGTCTGGTCTCCTTCACCACCAACAGGTAAACTCCCTCTTTACCTCTGTAGTCTGGTCTCCTTCACCACCAGCAGGTAAACTCCCTCTGTAGTCTGGTCTCCTTCACCACCAGCAGGTAAACTCCCTCTGTAGTCTGGTCTCCTTCACCACCAGCAGGTAAACTCCCTCTTTACCTCTGTAGTCTGGTCTCCTTCCCCATCAGCAGGTAAACTCCCTCTTTACCTCTGTAGTCTGGTCTCATTTCCCACCAGCAGGTAAACTCACTCTTTACCTCTGTAGCCTGGTCTCCTTCACCACCAGCAGGTAAACTCCCTCTTTACCTCTGTAGTCTGGTCTTCTTCAAAAACAGCAGGTAAACTCCCTATTTACCTTTGTTGTCTGGTCTCCTTCACCATCAGCAGGTAAACTCCCTCTTTACCTCTGTAGTCTGGTCTCCTTCACCACCAGCAGGTAAACTCCCTCTTAACCTCTGTAGTCTGGTCTCCTTCACCACTAGCAGGTAAACTCCCTCTTTACCTCTGTAGTCTGGTCTCCTTCACCACCAGCAGGTAAACTCCCTCTGTAGTCTGGTCTCCTTCACCACCAGCAGGTAAACTCCCTCTTTACCTCTGTAGTCTGGTCTCATTCCACGTCAGCAGGTAAACTCCCTCTTTACCTCTGTAGTCTGGTCTCCCTCCCCACCAGCAGGTAAACTCCCTCTGTAGTCTGGTCTCCTTCACCACCAGCAGGTAAACTCCCTCTTAACCTCTGTAGTCTGGTCTCCTTCACCACTAGCAGGTAAACTCCCTCTTTACCTCTGTAGTCTGGTCTCCTTCACCACCAGCAGGTAAACTCCCTCTGTAGTCTGGTCTCCTTCACCACCAGCAGGTAAACTCCCTCTTTACCTCTGTAGTCTGGTCTCCTTCACCACCAGCAGGTAAACTCCCTCTTTACCTCTGTAGTCTGGTCTCCATAACCACCAGCAGGTAAACTCCCTCTTTACCTCTGTAGTCTGGTCTCCTTCACCACCAGCAGGTAAACTCCCTCTTTACCTCTGTAGTCTGGTCTCCTTCACCACCAGTAGGTAAACTCCCTCTTTACCTCTGTATTCTGGTCTCCTTCACCACCAGCAGGTAAACTCCCTCTTTACCTCTGTAGTCTGGTCTCCTTCACCACCAGCAGGTAAACTCCCTCTTTACCTCTGTAGTCTGGTCTCCTTCACCACCAGCAGGTAAACTCCCTCTGTAGTCTGGTCTCCTTCACCACCAGCAGGTAAACTCCCTCTTTACCTCAGTAGTATGATCTCCTTCACCACCAGCAGGTACACTCCCTCTTTACCTCTGTAGTCTAGTCTCCTTCACCACCAGCAGGTAAACTCCCTCTGTAGTCTGGTCTCCTTCACCACCAACAGGTAAACTCCCTCTTTACCTCTGTAGTCTGGTCTCCTTCACCACCAGCAGGAAAACTCCCTCTTTGCCTCTGTATTCTGGTCTCCTTCACCACCAGCAGGTAAACTCCCTCTGTACCTCTGTAGTCTGGTCTCCTTCACCACCAGCAGGTAAACTCCCTCTTTACCTCTGTAGTCTGTTCCCCTTCACCACCAGCAGGTAAACTCCCTCTTTACCTCTGTAGTCTGTTCCCCTTCACCACCAGCAGGTAAACTCCCTCTTTACCTCTGTAGTCTGTTCGCCTTCACCACCAGCAGGTAAACTCCCTCTTTACCTCTGTAGTCTGGTCTCCTTCACCACCAGCAGGTAAACTCCCTATTTACCTCTGTAGTCTGGTCTCCTTCACCACCAACAGGTAAACTCCCTCTTTACCTCTGTAGTCTGGTCTCCTTCACCACCAGCAGGTAAACTCCCTCTGTAGTCTGGTCTCCTTCACCACCAGCAGGTAAACTCCCTCTGTAGTCTGGTCTCCTTCACCACCAACAGGTAAACTCCCTCTTTACCTCTGTAGTCTGGTCTCCTTCACCACCAGCAGGTAAACTCCCTCTTTGCCTCTGTAGTCTGGTCTCCTTCACCACCAGCAGGTAAACTCCCTCTTTACCTCTGTAGTCTGTTCCCCTTCACCACCAGCAGGTAAACTCCCTCTTTACCTCTGTAGTCTGGTCTCCTTTCCCACCAGCAGGTAAACGCCCTCTTTACCTCTGTAGTCTGGTCTCCTTCACCACCAGCAGGTAAACTCCCTCTTTACCTCTGTAGTCTGGTCTCCTTCACCAACAGCAGGTAAACTCCCTATTTACCTTTGTTGTCTGGTCTCCTTCACCATCAGCAGGTAAACTCCCTCTTTACCTCTGTAGTCTGGTCTCCTTCACCACCAGCAGGTAAACTCCCTCTTTACCTCTGTAGTCTGGTCTCCTTCACCACCAGCAGGTAAACTCCCTCTGTAGTCTGGTCTCCTTCACCACCAGCAGGTAAACTCCCTCTTTACCTCTGTAGTCTGGTCTCCTTCACCACCAGCAGGTAAACTCCTTCTTTACCTCTGTAGTCTGGTCTCCTTCACCACCAGCAGGTAAACTCCCTCTTTACCTCTGTAGTCTGGTCTCCTTCACCACCAGCAGGTAAACTCCCTTTTTACCTCTGTAGTCTGTTCCCCTTCACCACCAGCAGGTAAACTCCCTCTTTACCTCTGTAGTCTGGTCTCCTTCACCACCAGCAGGTAAACTCCCTCTGTAGTCTGGTCTCCTTCACCACCAGCAGGTAAACTCCCTCTTTACCTCTGTAGTGTGGTCCCCTTCACCACCAGCAGGTAAACTCCCTCTTTACCTCTGTTGTCTGGTCTCCTTCACCACCAGCAGGTAAACTCCCTCTTTACCTCTGTAGTCTGGTCTCCTTCACCACCAGCAGGTAAACTCCCTCTTTACCTCTGTAGTCTGGTCTCCTTCACCACCAGCAGGTAAACTCCCTCTTTACCTCTGTAGTCTGGTCTCCTTCACCACCAGCAGGTAAACTCCCTCTTTACCTCTATAGTCTGGTCTCCTTCACCACCAGCAGGTAAACTCCCTCTTTACCTCTGTAGTCTGGTCTCCTTCACCATCAGCAGGTAAACTCCCTCTTCACCTCTGTAGTCTGGTCTCCTTCACCACCAGCAGGTAAACTCCCTCTTTACCTCTGTAGTCTGGTCTCCTTCACCACCAGCAGGTAAACTCCATCTTTACCTCTGTAGTCTGGTCTCCTTCACCAACAGCAGGTAAACTCCCTCTTTACCTCTATAGTCTGGTCTCCTTCACCACCAGCAGGTAAACTCCCTCTGTAGTCTGGTCTCCTTCAACACCAGCAGGTAAACTCCCTTTGTAGTCTGGTCTCCTTCACCACCAGCAGGTAAACTCCCTATTTACCTCTGTAGTCTGGTCCCCTTCACCACCAGCAGGTAAACTCCCTCTTTACCTCTGTAGTCTGTTCCCCTTCACCACCAGCAGGTAAACTCCATCTTTACCTCTGTAGTCTGGTCTCCTTTCCCACCAGCAGGTAAACTCCCTCTTTACCTCTGTAGTCTGGTCTCCTTCACCACCAGCAGGTAAACTCCCTCTTTACCTCTGTAGTCTGGTCTCCTTCACCATCAGCAGGTAAACTCCCTCTTTACCTCTGTAGTCTGGTCTCCTTCACCACCAGCAGGTAAACTCCCTCTTTACCTCTGTAGTCTGGTCTCCTTCACCACTAGCAGGTAAACTCCCTCTGTAGTCTGGTCTCCTTCACCACCAGCAGGTAAACTCCCTCTTTACCTCTGTAGTCTGGTCTCCTTCACCACCAGCAGGTAAACTCCCTCTGTAGTCTGGTCTCCTTCACCACCAGCAGGTAAACTCCCTCTTTACCTCTGTAGTCTGGTCTCCTTCACCACCAGCAGGTAAACTCCCTCTTTACCTCTGTAGTCTGGTCTCCTTCACCACCAGCAGGTAAACTCCCTCTTTACCTCTGTAGTCTGGTCTCCTTCACCACCAGCAGGTAAACTCCCTTTTTACCTCTGTAGTCTGTTCCCCTTCACCACCAGCAGGTAAACTCCCTCTTTACCTCTGTAGTCTGGTCTCCTTCACCACCAGTAGGTAAACTCCCTCTGTAGTCTGGTCTCCTTCAACCCCAGCAGGTAAACTCCCTCTTTACCTCTGTAGTGTGGTCCCCTTCACCACCAGCAGGTAAACTCCCTCTTTACTTCTTTAGTCTGGTCTCCTTCACCACCAGCAGGTAAACTCCATCTTTACCTCTGTAGTCTGGTCTCCTTCACCACCAGCAGGTAAACTCCCTCTTTACCTCTGTAGTCTGGTCTCCTTCACCACCAGCAGGTAAACTCCCTCTTTACCTCTGTAGTCTGTTCCCCTTCACCACCAGCAGGTAAACTCCCTCTTTACCTCTGTTGTCTGGTCTCCTTCACCACCAGCAGGTAAACTCCCTCTTTACCTCTGTAGTCTGGTCTCCTTCACCACCAGCAGGTAAACTCCCTCTTTACCTCTGTAGTCTGGTCTCCTTCACCACCAGCAGGTAAACTCCCTCTTTACCTCTGTAGTCTGGTCTCCTTCACCACCAGCAGGTAAACTCCCTCTTTACCTCTGTAGTCTGGTCTCCTTCACCACCAGCAGGTAAACTCCCTCTTTACCTCTGTAGTCTGGTCTCCTTCACCACCAGCAGGTAAACTCCCTCTTTACCTATATAGTCTGGTCTCCTTCACCACCAGCAGGTAAACTCCCTCTGTAGTCTGGTCTCCTTCAACACCAGCAGGTAAACTCCCTTTGTAGTCTGGTCTTCTTCACCACCAGCAGGTAAACTCCCTATTTACCTCTGTAGTCTGGTCCCCTTCACCACCAGCAGGTAAACTCCCTCTTTACCTCTGTAGTCTGTTCCCCTTCACAACCAGCAGGTAAACTCCATCTTTACCTCTGTAGTGTGGTCCCCTTCACCACCAGCAGGTAAACTCCCTCTTTACCTCTGTAGTCTGGTCTCCTTCACCACCAGCAGGTAAACTCCCTATTTACCACTGTAGTCTGGTCCCCTTCACCACCAGCAGGTAAACTCCCTCTTTACCTCTGTAGTCTGGTATCCTTCACCACCAGCAGGTAAACTCCCTCTTTACCTCTGTTGTCTGGTCTCCTTCACCACCAGCAGGTAAACTCCCTCTTTACCTCTGTAGTCTGGTCTCCTTCACCACCAGCAGGTAAACTCCCTCTTTACCTCTGTAGTCTGGTCTCCTTCACCACCAGCAGGTAAACTCCCTCTTTACCTCTGTAGTCTGGTCTCCTTCACCATCAGCAGGTAAACTCCCTCTTTACCTCTGTAGTCTGGTCTCCTTCACCACCAGCAGGTAAACTCCCTCTTTACCTCTGTAGTCTGGTCTCCTTCACCACTAGCAGGTAAACTCCCTCTGTAGTCTGGTCTCCTTCACCACCAGCAGGTAAACTCCCTCTTTACCTCTGTAGTCTGGTCTCCTTCACCACCAGCAGGTAAACTCCCTCTGTAGTCTGGTCTCCTTCACCACCAGCAGGTAAACTCCCTCTTTACCTCTGTAGTCTGGTCTCCTTCACCACCAGCAGGTAAACTCCCTCTTTACCTCTGTAGTCTGGTCTCCTTCACCACCAGCAGGTAAACTCCCTCTTTACCTCTGTAGTCTGGTCTCCTTCACCACCAGCAGGTAAACTCCCTTTTTACCTCTGTAGTCTGTTCCCCTTCACCACCAGCAGGTAAACTCCCTCTTTACCTCTGTAGTCTGGTCTCCTTCACCACCAGTAGGTAAACTCCCTCTGTAGTCTGGTCTCCTTCAACCCCAGCAGGTAAACTCCCTCTTTACCTCTGTAGTGTGGTCCCCTTCACCACCAGCAGGTAAACTCCCTCTTTACTTCTTTAGTCTGGTCTCCTTCACCACCAGCAGGTAAACTCCATCTTTACCTCTGTAGTCTGGTCTCCTTCACCACCAGCAGGTAAACTCCCTCTTTACCTCTGTAGTCTGGTCTCCTTCACCACCAGCAGGTAAACTCCCTCTTTACCTCTGTAGTCTGTTCCCCTTCACCACCAGCAGGTAAACTCCCTCTTTACCTCTGTTGTCTGGTCTCCTTCACCACCAGCAGGTAAACTCCCTCTTTACCTCTGTAGTCTGGTCTCCTTCACCACCAGCAGGTAAACTCCCTCTTTACCTCTGTAGTCTGGTCTCCTTCACCACCAGCAGGTAAACTCCCTCTTTACCTCTGTAGTCTGGTCTCCTTCACCACCAGCAGGTAAACTCCCTCTTTACCTATATAGTCTGGTCTCCTTCACCACCAGCAGGTAAACTCCCTCTGTAGTCTGGTCTCCTTCAACACCAGCAGGTAAACTCCCTTTGTAGTCTGGTCTTCTTCACCACCAGCAGGTAAACTCCCTATTTACCTCTGTAGTCTGGTCCCCTTCACCACCAGCAGGTAAACTCCCTCTTTACCTCTGTAGTCTGTTCCCCTTCACAACCAGCAGGTAAACTCCATCTTTACCTCTGTAGTGTGGTCCCCTTCACCACCAGCAGGTAAACTCCCTCTTTACCTCTGTAGTCTGGTCTCCTTCACCACCAGCAGGTAAACTCCCTATTTACCACTGTAGTCTGGTCCCCTTCACCACCAGCAGGTAAACTCCCTCTTTACCTCTGTAGTCTGGTATCCTTCACCACCAGCAGGTAAACTCCCTCTTTACCTCTGTTGTCTGGTCTCCTTCACCACCAGCAGGTAAACTCCCTCTTTACCTCTGTAGTCTGGTCTCCTTCACCACCAGCAGGTAAACTCCCTCTTTACCTCTGTAGTCTGGTCTCCTTCACCACCAGCAGGTAAACTCCCTCTTTACCTCTGTAGTCTGGTCTCCTTCACCACCAGCAGGTAAACTCCCTCTTTACCTCTATAGTCTGGTCTCCTTCACCACCAGCAGGTAAACTCCCTCTGTAGTCTGGTCTCCTTCAACACCAGCAGGTAAACTCCCTTTGTAGTCTGGTCTCCTTCACCACCAGCAGGTAAACTCCCTCTTTACCTCTGTAGTCTGGTCTCCTTCACCATCAGCAGGTAAACTCCCTCTTTACCTCTGTAGTCTGGTCTCCTTCACCACCAGCAGGTAAACTCCCTCTTTACCTCTGTAGTCTGGTCTCCTTCACCACTAGCAGGTAAACTCCCTCTGTAGTCTGGTCTCCTTCACCACCAGCAGGTAAACTCCCTCTTTACCTCTGTAGTCTGGTCTCCTTCACCACCAGCAGGTAAACTCCCTCTGTAGTCTGGTCTCCTTCACCACCAGCAGGTAAACTCCCTCTTTACCTCTGTAGTCTGGTCTCCTTCACCACCAGCAGGTAAACTCCCTCTTTACCTCTGTAGTCTGGTCTCCTTCACCACCAGCAGGTAAACTCCCTCTTTACCTCTGTAGTCTGGTCTCCTTCACCACCAGCAGGTAAACTCCCTTTTTACCGCTGTAGTCTGTTCCCCTTCACCACCAGCAGGTAAACTCCCTCTTTACCTCTGTAGTCTGGTCTCCTTCACCACCAGTAGGTAAACTCCCTCTGTAGTCTGGTCTCCTTCACCCCCAGCAGGTAAACTCCCTCTTTACCTCTGTAGTGTGGTCCCCTTCACCACCAGCAGGTAAACTCCCTCTTTACTTCTTTAGTCTGGTCTCCTTCACCACCAGCAGGTAAACTCCATCTTTACCTCTGTAGTCTGGTCTCCTTCACCACCAGCAGGTAAACTCCCTCTTTACCTCTGTAGTCTGGTCTCCTTCACCACCAGCAGGTAAACTCCCTCTTTACCTCTGTAGTCTGTTCCCCTTCACCACCAGCAGGTAAACTCCCTCTTTACCTCTGTTGTCTGGTCTCCTTCACCACCAGCAGGTAAACTCCCTCTTTACCTCTGTAGTCTGGTCTCCTTCACCACCAGCAGGTAAACTCCCTCTTTACCTCTGTAGTCTGGTCTCCTTCACCACCAGCAGGTAAACTCCCTCTTTACCTCTATAGTCTGGTCTCCTTCACCACCAGCAGGTCAACTCCCTCTGTAGTCTGGTCTCCTTCAACACCAGCAGGTAAACTCCCTTTGTAGTCTGGTCTCCTTCACCACCAGCAGGTAAACTCCCTCTTTACCTCTGTAGTCTGGTCTCCTTCACCACCAGCAGGTAAACTCCCTCTTTACCTCTGTAGTCTGGTCTCCTTCACCATCAGCAGGTAAACTCCCTCTTTACCTCTGTAGTCTGGTCTCCTTCACCACCAGCAGGTAAACTCCCTCTTTACCTCTGTAGTCTGGTCTCCTTCACCACTAGCAGGTAAACTCCCTCTGTAGTCTGGTCTCCTTCACCACCAGCAGGTAAACTCCCTCTTTACCTCTGTAGTCTGGTCTCCTTCACCACCAGCAGGTAAACTCCCTCTGTAGTCTGGTCTCCTTCACCACCAGCAGGTAAACTCCCTCTTTACCTCTGTAGTCTGGTCTCCTTCACCACCAGCAGGTAAACTCCCTCTTTACCTCTGTAGTCTGGTCTCCTTCACCACCAGCAGGTAAACTCCCTCTTTACCTCTGTAGTCTGGTCTCCTTCACCACCAGCAGGTAAACTCCCTTTTTACCTCTGTAGTCTGTTCCCCTTCACCACCAGCAGGTAAACTCCCTCTTTACCTCTGTAGTCTGGTCTCCTTCACCACCAGTAGGTAAACTCCCTCTGTAGTCTGGTCTCCTTCACCCCCAGCAGGTAAACTCCCTCTTTACCTCTGTAGTGTGGTCCCCTTCACCACCAGCAGGTAAACTCCCTCTTTACTTCTTTAGTCTGGTCTCCTTCACCACCAGCAGGTAAACTCCATCTTTACCTCTGTAGTCTGGTCTCCTTCACCACCAGCAGGTAAACTCCCTCTTTACCTCTGTAGTCTGGTCTCCTTCACCACCAGCAGGTAAACTCCCTCTTTACCTCTGTAGTCTGTTCCCCTTCACCACCAGCAGGTAAACTCCCTCTTTACCTCTGTTGTCTGGTCTCCTTCACCACCAGCAGGTAAACTCCCTCTTTACCTCTGTAGTCTGGTCTCCTTCACCACCAGCAGGTAAACTCCCTCTTTACCTCTGTAGTCTGGTCTCCTTCACCACCAGCAGGTAAACTCCCTCTTTACCTCTGTAGTCTGGTCTCCTTCACCACCAGCAGGTAAACTCCCTCTTTACCTCTGTAGTCTGGTCTCCTTCACCACCAGCAGGTAAACTCCCTCTTTACCTATATAGTCTGGTCTCCTTCACCACCAGCAGGTAAACTCCCTCTGTAGTCTGGTCTCCTTCAACACCAGCAGGTAAACTCCCTTTGTAGTCTGGTCTCCTTCACCACCAGCAGGTAAACTCCCTATTTACCTCTGTAGTCTGGTCCCCTTCCCCACCAGCAGGTAAACTCCCTCTTTACCTCTGTAGTCTGTTCCCCTTCACAACCAGCAGGTAAACTCCATCTTTACCTCTGTAGTGTGGTCCCCTTCACCACCAGCAGGTAAACTCCCTCTTTACCTCTGTAGTCTGGTCTCCTTCACCACCAGCAGGTAAACTCCTTCTTTACCTCTGTAGTCTGGTCTCCTTCACCACCAGCAGGTAAACTCCCTCTTTACCTCTGTAGTCTGGTCTCCTTCACCACCAGCAGGTAAACTCCCTTTTTACCTCTGTAGTCTGTTCCCCTTCACCACCAGCAGGTAAACTCCCTCTTTACCTCTGTAGTCTGGTCTCCTTCACCACCAGCAGGTAAACTCCCTCTGTAGTCTGGACTCCTTCACCACCAGCAGGTAAACTCCCTCTTTACCTCTGTAGTGTGGTCCCCTTCACCACCAGCAGGTAAACTCCCTCTTTACCTCTGTAGTCTGGTCTCCTTCACCACCAGCAGGTAAACTCCATCTTTACCTCTGTAGTCTGGTCTCCTTCACCACCAGCAGGTAAACTCCCTATTTACCACTGTAGTCTGGTCCCCTTCACCACCAGCAGGTAAACTCCCTCTTTACCTCTGTAGTCTGGTATCCTTCACCACCAGCAGGTAAACTCCCTCTTTACCTCTGTTGTCTGGTCTCCTTCACCACCAGCAGGTAAACTCCCTCTTTACCTCTGTAGTCTGGTCTCCTTCACCACCAGCAGGTAAACTCCCTCTTTACCTCTGTAGTCTGGTCTCCTTCACCACCAGCAGGTAAACTCCCTCTTTACCTCTGTAGTCTGGTCTCCTTCACCACCAGCAGGTAAACTCCCTCTTTACCTCTATAGTCTGGTCTCCTTCACCACCAGCAGGTAAACTCCCTCTGTAGTCTGGTCTCCTTCAACACCAGCAGGTAAACTCCCTTTGTAGTCTGGTCTCCTTCACCACCAGCAGGTAAACTCCCTATTTACCTCTGTAGTCTGGTCCCCTTCACCACCAGCAGGTAAACTCCCTCTTTACCTCTGTAGTCTGTTCCCCTTCACCACCAGCAGGTAAACTCCATCTTTACCTCTGTAGTCTGGTCTCCTTTCCCACCAGCAGGTAAACTCCCTCTTTACCTCTGTAGTCTGGTCTCCTTCACCACCAGCAGGTAAACTCCCTCTTTACCTCTGTAGTCTGGTCTCCTTCACCATCAGCAGGTAAACTCCCTCTTTACCTCTGTAGTCTGGTCTCCTTCACCACCAGCAGGTAAACTCCCTCTTTACCTCTGTAGTCTGGTCTCCTTCACCACTAGCAGGTAAACTCCCTCTGTAGTCTGGTCTCCTTCACCACCAGCAGGTAAACTCCCTCTTTACCTCTGTAGTCTGGTCTCCTTCACCACCAGCAGGTAAACTCCCTCTGTAGTCTGGTCTCCTTCACCACCAGCAGGTAAACTCCCTCTTTACCTCTGTAGTCTGGTCTCCTTCACCACCAGCAGGTAAACTCCCTCTTTACCTCTGTAGTCTGGTCTCCTTCACCACCAGCAGGTAAACTCCCTCTTTACCTCTGTAGTCTGGTCTCCTTCACCACCAGCAGGTAAACTCCCTTTTTACCTCTGTAGTCTGTTCCCCTTCACCACCAGCAGGTAAACTCCCTCTTTACCTCTGTAGTCTGGTCTCCTTCACCACCAGTAGGTAAACTCCCTCTGTAGTCTGGTCTCCTTCACCCCCAGCAGGTAAACTCCCTCTTTACCTCTGTAGTGTGGTCCCCTTCACCACCAGCAGGTAAACTCCCTCTTTACTTCTTTAGTCTGGTCTCCTTCACCACCAGCAGGTAAACTCCATCTTTACCTCTGTAGTCTGGTCTCCTTCACCACCAGCAGGTAAACTTCCTCTTTACCTCTGTAGTCTGGTCTCCTTCACCACCAGCAGGTAAACTTCCTCTTTACCTCTGTAGTCTGTTCCCCTTCACCACCAGCAGGTAAACTCCCTCTTTACCTCTGTTGTCTGGTCTCCTTCACCACCAGCAGGTAAACTCCCTCTTTACCTCTGTAGTCTGGTCTCCTTCACCACCAGCAGGTAAACTCCCTCTTTACCTCTGTAGTCTGGTCTCCTTCACCACCAGCAGGTAAACTCCCTCTTTACCTCTGTAGTCTGGTCTCCTTCACCACCAGCAGGTAAACTCCCTCTGTAGTCTGGTCTCCTTCACCACCAGCAGGTAAACTCCCTCTTTACCTCTGTAGTCTGGTCTCCTTCACCACCAGCAGGTAAACTCCCTCTTTACCTCTGTAGTCTGGTCTCCTTCACCACCAGCAGGTAAACTCCCTCTTTACCTCTGTAGTCTGGTCTCCTTCACCACCAGCAGGTAAACTCCCTTTTTACCTCTGTAGTCTGTTCCCCTTCACCACCAGCAGGTAAACTCCCTCTTTACCTCTGTAGTCTGGTCTCCTTCACCACCAGTAGGTAAACTCCCTCTGTAGTCTGGTCTCCTTCACCCCCAGCAGGTAAACTCCCTCTTTACCTCTGTAGTGTGGTCCCCTTCACCACCAGCAGGTAAACTCCCCCTTTACTTCTTTAGTCTGGTCTCCTTCACCACCAGCAGGTAAACTCCATCTTTACCTCTGTAGTCTGGTCTCCTTCACCACCAGCAGGTAAACTCCCTCTTTACCTCTGTAGTCTGGTCTCCTTCACCACCAGCAGGTAAACTCCCTCTTTACCTCTGTAGTCTGTTCCCCTTCACCACCAGCAGGTAAACTCCATCTTTACCTCTGTAGTCTGGTCTCCTTCACCACCAGCAGGTAAACTCCCTCTTTACCTCTGTAGTCTGGTCTCCTTCACCACCAGCAGGTAAACTCCCTCTTTACCTCTGTAGTCTGGTCTCCTTCACCACCAGCAGGTAAACTCCCTCTTTACCTCTGTAGTCTGGTCTCCTTCACCACCAGCAGGTAAACTCCCTCTTTACTTCTTTAGTCTGGTCTCCTTCACCACCAGCAGGTAAACTCCATCTTTACCTCTGTAGTCTGGTCTCCTTCACCACCAGCAGGTAAACTCCCTCTTTACCTCTGTAGTCTGGTCTCCTTCACCACCAGCAGGTAAACTCCCTCTTTACCTCTGTAGTCTGTTCCCCTTCACCACCAGCAGGTAAACTCCCTCTGTACCTCTGTAGTCTGGTCTCCTTCACCACCTGCAGGTAAACTCCCTCTTTACCTCTGTAGTCTGGTCTCCTTCACCACCAGCAGGTAAACTCCCTATTTACCTCTGTAGTCTGGTCTCCTTCACCACCAACAGGTAAACTCCCTCTTTACCTCTGTAGTCTGGTCTCCTTCACCACCAGCAGGTAAACTCCCTCTGTAGTCTGGTCTCCTTCACCACCAGCAGGTAAACTCCCTCTGTAGTCTGGTCTCCTTCACCACCAGCAGGTAAACTCCCTCTGTAGTCTGGTCTCCTTCACCACCAGCAGGTAAACTCCCTCTGTAGTCTGGTCTCCTTCACCACCAGCAGGTAAACTCCCTCTTTACCTCTGTAGTCTGGTCTCCTTCACCACCAGCAGGTAAACTCCCTTTTTACCTCTGTAGTCTGTTCCCCTTCACCACCAGCAGGTAAACTCCCTCTTTACCTCTGTAGTCTGGTCTCCTTCACCACCAGTAGGTAAACTCCCTCTGTAGTCTGGTCTCCTTCACCCCCAGCAGGTAAACTCCCTCTTTACCTCTGTAGTGTGGTCCCCTTCACCACCAGCAGGTAAACTCCCTCTTTACTTCTTTAGTCTGGTCTCCTTCACCACCAGCAGGTAAACTCCATCTTTACCTCTGTAGTCTGGTCTCCTTCACCACCAGCAGGTAAACTCCCTCTTTACCTCTGTAGTCTGGTCTCCTTCACCACCAGCAGGTAAACTTCCTCTTTACCTCTGTAGTCTGTTCCCCTTCACCACCAGCAGGTAAACTCCCTCTTTACCTCTGTTGTCTGGTCTCCTTCACCACCAGCAGGTAAACTCCCTCTTTACCTCTGTAGTCTGGTCTCCTTCACCACCAGCAGGTAAACTCCCTCTTTACCTCTGTAGTCTGGTCTCCTTCACCACCAGCAGGTAAACTCCCTCTTTACCTCTGTAGTCTGGTCTCCTTCACCACCAGCAGGTAAACTCCCTCTGTAGTCTGGTCTCCTTCACCACCAGCAGGTAAACTCCCTCTTTACCTCTGTAGTCTGGTCTCCTTCATCACCAGCAGGTAAACTCCCTCTTTACCTCTGTAGTCTGGTCTCCTTCACCACCAGCAGGTAAACTCCCTCTTTACCTCTGTAGTCTGGTCTCCTTCACCACCAGCAGGTAAACTCCCTTTTTACCTCTGTAGTCTGTTCCCCTTCACCACCAGCAGGTAAACTCCCTCTTTACCTCTGTAGTCTGGTCTCCTTCACCACCAGTAGGTAAACTCCCTCTGTAGTCTGGTCTCCTTCACCCCCAGCAGGTAAACTCCCTCTTTACCTCTGTAGTGTGGTCCCCTTCACCACCAGCAGGTAAACTCCCCCTTTACTTCTTTAGTCTGGTCTCCTTCACCACCAGCAGGTAAACTCCATCTTTACCTCTGTAGTCTGGTCTCCTTCACCACCAGCAGGTAAACTCCCTCTTTACCTCTGTAGTCTGGTCTCCTTCACCACCAGCAGGTAAACTCCCTCTTTACCTCTGTAGTCTGTTCCCCTTCACCACCAGCAGGTAAACTCCATCTTTACCTCTGTAGTCTGGTCTCCTTCACCACCAGCAGGTAAACTCCCTCTTTACCTCTGTAGTCTGGTCTCCTTCACCACCAGCAGGTAAACTCCCTCTTTACCTCTGTAGTCTGGTCTCCTTCACCACCAGCAGGTAAACTCCCTCTTTACCTCTGTAGTCTGGTCTCCTTCACCACCAGCAGGTAAACTCCCTCTTTACTTCTTTAGTCTGGTCTCCTTCACCACCAGCAGGTAAACTCCATCTTTACCTCTGTAGTCTGGTCTCCTTCACCACCAGCAGGTAAACTCCCTCTTTACCTCTGTAGTCTGGTCTCCTTCACCACCAGCAGGTAAACTCCCTCTTTACCTCTGTAGTCTGTTCCCCTTCACCACCAGCAGGTAAACTCCCTCTGTACCTCTGTAGTCTGGTCTCCTTCACCACCTGCAGGTAAACTCCCTCTTTACCTCTGTAGTCTGGTCTCCTTCACCACCAGCAGGTAAACTCCCTATTTACCTCTGTAGTCTGGTCTCCTTCACCACCAACAGGTAAACTCCCTCTTTACCTCTGTAGTCTGGTCTCCTTCACCACCAGCAGGTAAACTCCCTCTGTAGTCTGGTCTCCTTCACCACCAGCAGGTAAACTCCCTCTGTAGTCTGGTCTCCTTCACCACCAGCAGGTAAACTCCCTCTGTAGTCTGGTCTCCTTCACCACCAACAGGTAAACTCCCTCTTTACCTCTGTAGTCTGTTCCCCTTCACCACCAGCAGGTAAACTCCCTCTTTACCTCTGTAGTCTGGTCTCCTTTCCCACCAGCAGGTAAACTCCCTCTTTACCTCTGTAGTCTGGTCTCCTTCACCACCAGCAGGTAAACTCCCTCTTTACCTCTGTAGTCTGGTCTCCTTCACCACCAGCAGGTAAACTCCCTCTTTACCTCTGTAGTCTGGTCTCCTTCACCAACAGCAGGTAAACTCCCTATTTACCTTTGTAGTCTGGTCTCCTTCACCATCAGCAGGTAAACTCCCTCTTTACCTCTGTAGTCTGGTCTCCTTCACCACCAGCAGGTAAACTCCCTCTTTACCTCTGTAGTCTGGTCTCCTTCACCACCAGCAGGTAAACTCCCTCTGTAGTCTGGTCTCCTTCACCACCAGCAGGTAAACTCCCTCTTTACCTCTGTAGTCTGGTCTCCTTCACCACCAGCAGGTAAACTCCTTCTTTACCTCTGTAGTCTGGTCTCCTTCACCACCAGCAGGTAAACTCCCTCTTTACCTCTGTAGTCTGGTCTCCTTCACCACCAGCAGGTAAACTCCCTTTTTACCTCTGTAGTCTGTTCCCCTTCACCACCAGCAGGTAAACTCCCTCTTTACCTCTGTAGTCTGGTCTCCTTCACCACCAGCAGGTAAACTCCCTCTGTAGTCTGGTCTCCTTCACCACCAGCAGGTAAACTCCCTCTTTACCTCTGTAGTGTGGTCCCCTTCACCACCAGCAGGTAAACTCCCTCTTTACCTCTGTAGTCTGGTCTCCTTCACCACCAGCAGGTAAACTCCATCTTTACCTCTGTAGTCTGGTATCCTTCACCACCAGCAGGTAAACTCCCTCTTTACCTCTGTTGTCTGGTCTCCTTCACCACCAGCAGGTAAACTCCCTCTTTACCTCTGTAGTCTGGTCTCCTTCACCACCAGCAGGTAAACTCCCTCTTTACCTCTGTAGTCTGGTCTCCTTCACCACCAGCAGGTAAACTCCCTCTTTACCTCTGTAGTCTGGTCTCCTTCACCACCAGCAGGTAAACTCCCTCTGTAGTCTGGTCTCCTTCAACACCAGCAGGTAAACTCCCTTTGTAGTCTGGTCTCCTTCACCACCAGCAGGTAAACTCCCTATTTACCTCTGTAGTCTGGTCCCCTTCACCACCAGCAGGTAAACTCCCTCTTTACCTCTGTAGTCTGTTCCCCTTCACCACCAGCAGGTAAACTCCATCTTTACCTCTGTAGTCTGTTCTCCTTTCCCACCAGCAGGTAAACTCCCTCTTTACCTCTGTAGTCTGGTCTCCTTCACCACCAGCAGGTAAACTCCCTCTTTACCTCTGTAGTCTGGTCTCCTTCACCATCAGCAGGTAAACTCCCTCTTTACCTCTGTAGTCTGGTCTCCTTCACCACCAGCAGGTAAACTCCCTCTTTACCTCTGTAGTCTGGTCTCCTTCACCACTAGCAGGTAAACTCCCTCTGTAGTCTGGTCTCCTTCACCACCAGCAGGTAAACTCCCTCTTTACCTCTGTAGTCTGGTCTCCTTCACCACCAGCAGGTAAACTCCCTCTGTAGTCTGTTCCCCTTCACCACCAGCAGGTAAACTCCCTCTTTACCTCTGTAGTCTGGTCTCCTTCACCACCAGCAGGTAAACTCCCTCTGTAGTCTGGTCTCCTTCACCACCAGCAGGTAAACTCCATCTTTACCTCTGTAGTCTGGTCTCCTTCACCACCAGCAGGTAAACTCCCTCTTTACCTCTGTAGTGTGGTCCCCTTCACCACCAGCAGGTAAACTCCCTCTTTACCTCTGTAGTCTGGTCTCCTTCACCACCAGCAGGTAAACTCCATCTTTACCTCTGTAGTCTGGTCTCCTTCACCACCAGCAGGTAAACTCCCTATTTACCACTGTAGTCTGGTCCCCTTCACCACCAGCAGGTAAACTCCCTCTTTACCTCTGTAGTCTGGTATCCTTCACCACCAGCAGGTAAACTCCCTCTTTACCTCTGTTGTCTGGTCTCCTTCACCACCAGCAGGTAAACTCCCTCTTTACCTCTGTAGTCTGGTCTCCTTCACCACCAGCAGGTAAACTCCCTCTTTACCTCTGTAGTCTGGTCTCCTTCACCACCAGCAGGTAAACTCCCTCTTTACCTCTGTAGTCTGGTCTCCTTCACCACCAGCAGGTAAACTCCCTCTGTAGTCTGGTCTCCTTCAACACCAGCAGGTAAACTCCCTTTGTAGTCTGGTCTCCTTCACCACCAGCAGGTAAACTCCCTATTTACCTCTGTAGTCTGGTCCCCTTCACCACCAGCAGGTAAACTCCCTCTTTACCTCTGTAGTCTGTTCCCCTTCACCACCAGCAGGTAAACTCCATCTTTACCTCTGTAGTCTGGTCTCCTTTCCCACCAGCAGGTAAACTCCCTCTTTACCTCTGTAGTCTGGTCTCCTTCACCACCAGCAGGTAAACTCCCTCTTTACCTCTGTAGTCTGGTCTCCTTCACCATCAGCAGGTAAACTCCCTCTTTACCTCTGTAGTCTGGTCTCCTTCACCACCAGCAGGTAAACTCCCTCTTTACCTCTGTAGTCTGGTCTCCTTCACCACTAGCAGGTAAACTCCCTCTGTAGTCTGGTCTCCTTCACCACCAGCAGGTAAACTCCCTCTTTACCTCTGTAGTCTGGTCTCCTTCACCACCAGCAGGTAAACTCCCTCTGTAGTCTGTTCCCCTTCACCACCAGCAGGTAAACTCCCTCTTTACCTCTGTAGTCTGGTCTCCTTCACCACCAGCAGGTAAACTCCCTCTGTAGTCTGGTCTCCTTCACCACCAGCAGGTAAACTCCATCTTTACCTCTGTAGTCTGGTCTCCTTCACCACCAGCAGGTAAACTCCCTATTTACCACTGTAGTCTGGTCCCCTTCACCACCAGCAGGTAAACTCCCTCTTTACCTCTGTAGTCTGGTATCCTTCACCACCAGCAGGTAAACTCCCTCTTTACCTCTGTTGTCTGGTCTCCTTCACCACCAGCAGGTAAACTCCCTCTTTACCTCTGTAGTCTGGTCTCCTTCACCACCAGCAGGTAAACTCCCTATTTACCACTGTAGTCTGGTCCCCTTCACCACCAGCAGGTAAACTCCCTCTTTACCTCTGTAGTCTGGTCTCCTTCACCACCAGCAGGTAAACTCCCTCTTTACCTCTGTAGTCTGGTCTCCTTCACCATCAGCAGGTAAACTCCCTCTTTACCTCTGTAGTCTGGTCTCCTTCACCACCAGCAGGTAAACTCCCTCTTTACCTCTGTAGTCTGGTCTCCTTCACCACTAGCAGGTAAACTCCCTCTGTAGTCTGGTCTCCTTCACCACCAGCAGGTAAACTCCCTCTTTACCTCTGTAGTCTGGTCTCCTTCACCACCAGCAGGTAAACTCCCTCTGTAGTCTGTTCCCCTTCACCACCAGCAGGTAAACTCCCTCTTTACCTCTGTAGTCTGGTCTCCTTCACCACCAGCAGGTAAACTCCCTCTGTAGTCTGGTCTCCTTCACCACCAGCAGGTAAACTCCATCTTTACCTCTGTAGTCTGGTCTCCTTCACCACCAGCAGGTAAACTCCCTCTTTACCTCTGTAGTGTGGTCCCCTTCACCACCAGCAGGTAAACTCCCTCTTTACCTCTGTAGTCTGGTCTCCTTCACCACCAGCAGGTAAACTCCATCTTTACCTCTGTAGTCTGGTCTCCTTCACCACCAGCAGGTAAACTCCCTATTTACCACTGTAGTCTGGTCCCCTTCACCACCAGCAGGTAAACTCCCTCTTTACCTCTGTAGTCTGGTATCCTTCACCACCAGCAGGTAAACTCCCTCTTTACCTCTGTTGTCTGGTCTCCTTCACCACCAGCAGGTAAACTCCCTCTTTACCTCTGTAGTCTGGTCTCCTTCACCACCAGCAGGTAAACTCCCTCTTTACCTCTGTAGTCTGGTCTCCTTCACCACCAGCAGGTAAACTCCCTCTTTACCTCTGTAGTCTGGTCTCCTTCACCACCAGCAGGTAAACTCCCTCTGTAGTCTGGTCTCCTTCAACACCAGCAGGTAAACTCCCTTTGTAGTCTGGTCTCCTTCACCACCAGCAGGTAAACTCCATATTTACCTCTGTAGTCTGGTCCCCTTCACCACCAGCAGGTAAACTCCCTCTTTACCTCTGTAGTCTGTTCCCCTTCACCACCAGCAGGTAAACTCCATCTTTACCTCTGTAGTCTGGTCTCCTTTCCCACCAGCAGGTAAACTCCCTCTTTACCTCTGTAGTCTGTTCCCCTTCACCACCAGCAGGTAAACTCCCTCTGTACCTCTGTAGTCTGGTCTCCTTCACCACCTGCAGGTAAACTCCCTCTTTACCTCTGTAGTCTGGTCTCCTTCACCACCAGCAGGTAAACTCCCTATTTACCTCTGTAGTCTGGTCTCCTTCACCACCAACAGGTAAACTCCCTCTTTACCTCTGTAGTCTGGTCTCCTTCACCACCAGCAGGTAAACTCCCTCTGTAGTCTGGTCTCCTTCACCACCAGCAGGTAAACTCCCTCTGTAGTCTGGTCTCCTTCACCACCAGCAGGTAAACTCCCTCTGTAGTCTGGTCTCCTTCACCACCAGCAGGTAAACTCCCTCTGTAGTCTGGTCTCCTTCACCACCAGCAGGTAAACTCCCTCTTTACCTCTGTAGTCTGGTCTCCTTCACCACCAGCAGGTAAACTCCCTTTTTACCTCTGTAGTCTGTTCCCCTTCACCACCAGCAGGTAAACTCCCTCTTTACCTCTGTAGTCTGGTCTCCTTCACCACCAGTAGGTAAACTCCCTCTGTAGTCTGGTCTCCTTCACCCCCAGCAGGTAAACTCCCTCTTTACCTCTGTAGTGTGGTCCCCTTCACCACCAGCAGGTAAACTCCCTCTTTACTTCTTTAGTCTGGTCTCCTTCACCACCAGCAGGTAAACTCCATCTTTACCTCTGTAGTCTGGTCTCCTTCACCACCAGCAGGTAAACTCCCTCTTTACCTCTGTAGTCTGGTCTCCTTCACCACCAGCAGGTAAACTTCCTCTTTACCTCTGTAGTCTGTTCCCCTTCACCACCAGCAGGTAAACTCCCTCTTTACCTCTGTTGTCTGGTCTCCTTCACCACCAGCAGGTAAACTCCCTCTTTACCTCTGTAGTCTGGTCTCCTTCACCACCAGCAGGTAAACTCCCTCTTTACCTCTGTAGTCTGGTCTCCTTCACCACCAGCAGGTAAAGTCCCTCTTTACCTCTGTAGTCTGGTCTCCTTCACCACCAGCAGGTAAACTCCCTCTGTAGTCTGGTCTCCTTCACCACCAGCAGGTAAACTCCCTCTTTACCTCTGTAGTCTGGTCTCCTTCACCACCAGCAGGTAAACTCCCTCTTTACCTCTGTAGTCTGGTCTCCTTCACCACCAGCAGGTAAACTCCCTCTTTACCTCTGTAGTCTGGTCTCCTTCACCACCAGCAGGTAAACTCCCTTTTTACCTCTGTAGTCTGTTCCCCTTCACCACCAGCAGGTAAACTCCCTCTTTACCTCTGTAGTCTGGTCTCCTTCACCACCAGTAGGTAAACTCCCTCTGTAGTCTGGGCTCCTTCACCCCCAGCAGGTAAACTCCCTCTTTACCTCTGTAGTGTGGTCCCCTTCACCACCAGCAGGTAAACTCCCCCTTTACTTCTTTAGTCTGGTCTCCTTCACCACCAGCAGGTAAACTCCATCTTTACCTCTGTAGTCTGGTCTCCTTCACCACCAGCAGGTAAACTCCCTCTTTACCTCTGTAGTCTGGTCTCCTTCACCACCAGCAGGTAAACTCCCTCTTTACCTCTGTAGTCTGTTCCCCTTCACCACCAGCAGGTAAACTCCATCTTTACCTCTGTAGTCTGGTCTCCTTCACCACCAGCAGGTAAACTCCCTCTTTACCTCTGTAGTCTGGTCTCCTTCACCACCAGCAGGTAAACTCCCTCTTTACCTCTGTAGTCTGGTATCCTTCACCACCAGCAGGTAAACTCCCTCTTTACCTCTGTTGTCTGGTCTCCTTCACCACCAGCAGGTAAACTCCCTCTTTACCTCTGTAGTCTGGTCTCCTTCACCACCAGCAGGTAAACTCCCTCTTTACCTCTGTAGTCTGGTCTCCTTCACCACCAGCAGGTAAACTCCCTCTTTACCTCTGTAGTCTGGTCTCCTTCACCACCAGCAGGTAAACTCCCTCTGTAGTCTGGTCTCCTTCAACACCAGCAGGTAAACTCCCTTTGTAGTCTGGTCTCCTTCACCACCAGCAGGTAAACTCCCTATTTACCTCTGTAGTCTGGTCCCCTTCACCACCAGCAGGTAAACTCCCTCTTTACCTCTGTAGTCTGTTCCCCTTCACCACCAGCAGGTAAACTCCATCTTTACCTCTGTAGTCTGTTCTCCTTTCCCACCAGCAGGTAAACTCCCTCTTTACCTCTGTAGTCTGGTCTCCTTCACCACCAGCAGGTAAACTCCCTCTTTACCTCTGTAGTCTGGTCTCCTTCACCATCAGCAGGTAAACTCCCTCTTTACCTCTGTAGTCTGGTCTCCTTCACCACCAGCAGGTAAACTCCCTCTTTACCTCTGTAGTCTGGTCTCCTTCACCACTAGCAGGTAAACTCCCTCTGTAGTCTGGTCTCCTTCACCACCAGCAGGTAAACTCCCTCTTTACCTCTGTAGTCTGGTCTCCTTCACCACCAGCAGGTAAACTCCCTCTGTAGTCTGTTCCCCTTCACCACCAGCAGGTAAACTCCCTCTTTACCTCTGTAGTCTGGTCTCCTTCACCACCAGCAGGTAAACTCCCTCTGTAGTCTGGTCTCCTTCACCACCAGCAGGTAAACTCCATCTTTACCTCTGTAGTCTGGTCTCCTTCACCACCAGCAGGTAAACTCCCTCTTTACCTCTGTAGTGTGGTCCCCTTCACCACCAGCAGGTAAACTCCCTCTTTACCTCTGTAGTCTGGTCTCCTTCACCACCAGCAGGTAAACTCCATCTTTACCTCTGTAGTCTGGTCTCCTTCACCACCAGCAGGTAAACTCCCTATTTACCACTGTAGTCTGGTCCCCTTCACCACCAGCAGGTAAACTCCCTCTTTACCTCTGTAGTCTGGTATCCTTCACCACCAGCAGGTAAACTCCCTCTTTACCTCTGTTGTCTGGTCTCCTTCACCACCAGCAGGTAAACTCCCTCTTTACCTCTGTAGTCTGGTCTCCTTCACCACCAGCAGGTAAACTCCCTCTTTACCTCTGTAGTCTGGTCTCCTTCACCACCAGCAGGTAAACTCCCTCTTTACCTCTGTAGTCTGGTCTCCTTCACCACCAGCAGGTAAACTCCCTCTGTAGTCTGGTCTCCTTCAACACCAGCAGGTAAACTCCCTTTGTAGTCTGGTCTCCTTCACCACCAGCAGGTAAACTCCCTATTTACCTCTGTAGTCTGGTCCCCTTCACCACCAGCAGGTAAACTCCCTCTTTACCTCTGTAGTCTGTTCCCCTTCACCACCAGCAGGTAAACTCCATCTTTACCTCTGTAGTCTGGTCTCCTTTCCCACCAGCAGGTAAACTCCCTCTTTACCTCTGTAGTCTGGTCTCCTTCACCACCAGCAGGTAAACTCCCTCTTTACCTCTGTAGTCTGGTCTCCTTCACCATCAGCAGGTAAACTCCCTCTTTACCTCTGTAGTCTGGTCTCCTTCACCACCAGCAGGTAAACTCCCTCTTTACCTCTGTAGTCTGGTCTCCTTCACCACTAGCAGGTAAACTCCCTCTGTAGTCTGGTCTCCTTCACCACCAGCAGGTAAACTCCCTCTTTACCTCTGTAGTCTGGTCTCCTTCACCACCAGCAGGTAAACTCCCTCTGTAGTCTGTTCCCCTTCACCACCAGCAGGTAAACTCCCTCTTTACCTCTGTAGTCTGGTCTCCTTCACCACCAGCAGGTAAACTCCCTCTGTAGTCTGGTCTCCTTCACCACCAGCAGGTAAACTCCATCTTTACCTCTGTAGTCTGGTCTCCTTCACCACCAGCAGGTAAACTCCCTATTTACCACTGTAGTCTGGTCCCCTTCACCACCAGCAGGTAAACTCCCTCTTTACCTCTGTAGTCTGGTATCCTTCACCACCAGCAGGTAAACTCCCTCTTTACCTCTGTTGTCTGGTCTCCTTCACCACCAGCAGGTAAACTCCCTCTTTACCTCTGTAGTCTGGTCTCCTTCACCACCAGCAGGTAAACTCCCTATTTACCACTGTAGTCTGGTCCCCTTCACCACCAGCAGGTAAACTCCCTCTTTACCTCTGTAGTCTGGTCTCCTTCACCACCAGCAGGTAAACTCCCTCTTTACCTCTGTAGTCTGGTCTCCTTCACCATCAGCAGGTAAACTCCCTCTTTACCTCTGTAGTCTGGTCTCCTTCACCACCAGCAGGTAAACTCCCTCTTTACCTCTGTAGTCTGGTCTCCTTCACCACTAGCAGGTAAACTCCCTCTGTAGTCTGGTCTCCTTCACCACCAGCAGGTAAACTCCCTCTTTACCTCTGTAGTCTGGTCTCCTTCACCACCAGCAGGTAAACTCCCTCTGTAGTCTGTTCCCCTTCACCACCAGCAGGTAAACTCCCTCTTTACCTCTGTAGTCTGGTCTCCTTCACCACCAGCAGGTAAACTCCCTCTGTAGTCTGGTCTCCTTCACCACCAGCAGGTAAACTCCATCTTTACCTCTGTAGTCTGGTCTCCTTCACCACCAGCAGGTAAACTCCCTCTTTACCTCTGTAGTGTGGTCCCCTTCACCACCAGCAGGTAAACTCCCTCTTTACCTCTGTAGTCTGGTCTCCTTCACCACCAGCAGGTAAACTCCATCTTTACCTCTGTAGTCTGGTCTCCTTCACCACCAGCAGGTAAACTCCCTATTTACCACTGTAGTCTGGTCCCCTTCACCACCAGCAGGTAAACTCCCTCTTTACCTCTGTAGTCTGGTATCCTTCACCACCAGCAGGTAAACTCCCTCTTTACCTCTGTTGTCTGGTCTCCTTCACCACCAGCAGGTAAACTCCCTCTTTACCTCTGTAGTCTGGTCTCCTTCACCACCAGCAGGTAAACTCCCTCTTTACCTCTGTAGTCTGGTCTCCTTCACCACCAGCAGGTAAACTCCCTCTTTACCTCTGTAGTCTGGTCTCCTTCACCACCAGCAGGTAAACTCCCTCTGTAGTCTGGTCTCCTTCGACACCAGCAGGTAAACTCCCTTTGTAGTCTGGTCTCCTTCACCACCAGCAGGTAAACTCCATATTTACCTCTGTAGTCTGGTCCCCTTCACCACCAGCAGGTAAACTCCCTCTTTACCTCTGTAGTCTGTTCCCCTTCACCACCAGCAGGTAAACTCCATCTTTACCTCTGTAGTCTGGTCTCCTTTCCCACCAGCAGGTAAACTCCCTCTTTACCTCTGTAGTCTGGTCTCCTTCACCACCAGCAGGTAAACTCCCTCTTTACCTCTGTAGTCTGGTCTCCTTCACCATCAGCAGGTAAACTCCCTCTTTACCTCTGTAGTCTGGTCTCCTTCACCACCAGCAGGTAAACTCCCTCTGTAGTCTGGTCTCCTTCAACACCAGCAGGTAAACTCTCTTTGTAGTCTGGTCTCCTTCACCACCAGCAGGTAAACTCCCTATTTACCTCTGTAGTCTGGTCCCCTTCACCACCAGCAGGTAAACTCCCTCTTTACCTCTGTAGTCTGTTCCCCTTCACCACCAGCAGGTAAACTCCATCTTTACCTCTGTAGTCTGGTCTCCTTTCCCACCAGCAGGTAAACTCCCTCTTTACCTCTGTAGTCTGGTCTCCTTCACCACCAGCAGGTAAACTCCCTCTTTACCTCTGTAGTCTGGTCTCCTTCACCATCAGCAGGTAAACTCCCTCTTTACCTCTGTAGTCTGGTCTCCTTCACCAACAGCAGGTAAACTCCCTATTTACCTTTGTAGTCTGGTCTCCTTCACCATCAGCAGGTAAACTCCCTCTTTACCTCTGTAGTCTGGTCTCCTTCACCACCAGCAGGTAAACTCCCTCTTTACCTCTGTAGTCTGGTCTCCTTCACCACCAGCAGGTAAACTCCCTCTGTAGTCTGGTCTCCTTCACCACCAGCAGGTAAACTCCCTCTTTACCTCTGTAGTCTGGTCTCCTTCACCACCAGCAGGTAAACTCCTTCTTTACCTCTGTAGTCTGGTCTCCTTCACCACCAGCAGGTAAACTCCCTCTTTACCTCTGTAGTCTGGTCTCCTTCACCACCAGCAGGTAAACTCCCTCTTTACCTCTGTAGTCTGGTCTCCTTCACCACCAGCAGGTAAACTCCCTCTGTAGTCTGGTCTCCTTCACCACCAGCAGGTAAACTCCCTCTTTACCTCTGTAGTCTGGTCTCCTTCACCACCAGCAGGTAAACTCCTTCTTTACCTCTGTAGTCTGGTCTCCTTCACCACCAGCAGGTAAACTCCTTCTTTACCTCTGTAGTCTGGTCTCCTTCACCATCAGCAGGTAAACTCCCTCTTTACCTCTGTAGTCTGGTCTCCTTCACCACCAGCAGGTAAACTCCCTCTTTACCTCTGTAGTCTGGTCTCCTTCACCACCAGCAGGTAAACTCCCTCTGTAGTCTGGTCTCCTTCACCACCAGCAGGTAAACTCCCTCTTTACCTCTGTAGTCTGGTCTCCTTCACCACCAGCAGGTAAACTCCTTCTTTACCTCTGTAGTCTGGTCTCCTTCACCACCAGCAGGTAAACTCCCTCTTTACCTCTGTAGTCTGGTCTCCTTCACCACCAGCAGGTAAACTCCCTTTTTACCTCTGTAGTCTGTTCCCCTTCACCACCAGCAGGTAAACTCCCTCTTTACCTCTGTAGTCTGGTCTCCGTCACCACCAGCAGGTAAACTCCCTCTGTAGTCTGGTCTCCTTCACCACCAGCAGGTAAACTCCCTCTTTACCTCTGTAGTGTGGTCCCCTTCACCACCAGCAGGTAAACTCCCTCTTTACCTCTGTAGTCTGGTCTCCTTCACCACCAGCAGGTAAACTCCATCTTTACCTCTGTAGTCTGGTCTCCTTCACCACCAGCAGGTAAACTCCCTATTTACCACTGTAGTCTGGTCCCCTTCACCACCAGCAGGTAAACTCCCTCTTTACCTCTGTAGTCTGGTATCCTTCACCACCAGCAGGTAAACTCCCTCTTTACCTCTGTTGTCTGGTCTCCTTCACCACCAGCAGGTAAACTCCCTCTTTACCTCTGTAGTCTGGTCTCCTTCACCACCAGCAGGTAAACTCCCTCTTTACCTCTGTAGTCTGGTCTCCTTCACCACCAGCAGGTAAACTCCCTCTTTACCTCTGTAGTCTGGTCTCCTTCACCACCAGCAGGTAAACTCCCTCTGTAGTCTGGTCTCCTTCAACACCAGCAGGTAAACTCCCTTTGTAGTCTGGTCTCCTTCACCACCAGCAGGTAAACTCCCTATTTACCTCTGTAGTCTGGTCCCCTTCACCACCAGCAGGTAAACTCCCTCTTTACCTCTGTAGTCTGTTCCCCTTCACCACCAGCAGGTAAACTCCATCTTTACCTCTGTAGTCTGTTCTCCTTTCCCACCAGCAGGTAAACTCCCTCTTTACCTCTGTAGTGTGGTCCCCTTCACCACCAGCAGGTAAACTCCCTCTTTACCTCTGTAGCCTGGTCTCCTTCACCATCAGCAGGTAAACTCCCTCTTTACCTCTGTAGTCTGGTCTCCTTCACCACCAGCAGGTAAACTCCCTCTTTACCTCTGTAGTCTGGTCTCCTTCACCACTAGCAGGTAAACTCCCTCTGTAGTCTGGTCTCCTTCACCACCAGCAGGTAAACTCCCTCTTTACCTCTGTAGTCTGGTCTCCTTCACCACCAGCAGGTAAACTCCCTCTGTAGTCTGTTCCCCTTCACCACCAGCAGGTAAACTCCCTCTTTACCTCTGTAGTCTGGTCTCCTTCACCACCAGCAGGTAAACTCCCTCTGTAGTCTGGTCTCCTTCACCACCAGCAGGTAAACTCCATCTTTACCTCTGTAGTCTGGTCTCCTTCACCACCAGCAGGTAAACTCCCTCTTTACCTCTGTAGTGTGGTCCCCTTCACCACCAGCAGGTAAACTCCCTCTTTACCTCTGTAGTCTGGTCTCCTTCACCACCAGCAGGTAAACTCCATCTTTACCTCTGTAGTCTGGTCTCCTTCACCACCAGCAGGTAAACTCCCTATTTACCACTGTAGTCTGGTCCCCTTCACCACCAGCAGGTAAACTCCCTCTTTACCTCTGTAGTCTGGTATCCTTCACCACCAGCAGGTAAACTCCCTCTTTACCTCTGTTGTCTGGTCTCCTTCACCACCAGCAGGTAAACTCCCTCTTTACCTCTGTAGTCTGGTCTCCTTCACCACCAGCAGGTAAACTCCCTCTTTACCTCTGTAGTCTGGTCTCCTTCACCACCAGCAGGTAAACTCCCTCTTTACCTCTGTAGTCTGGTCTCCTTCACCACCAGCAGGTAAACTCCCTCTGTAGTCTGGTCTCCTTCAACACCAGCAGGTAAACTCCCTTTGTAGTCTGGTCTCCTTCACCACCAGCAGGTAAACTCCCTATTTACCTCTGTAGTCTGGTCCCCTTCACCACCAGCAGGTAAACTCCCTCTTTACCTCTGTAGTCTGTTCCCCTTCACCACCAGCAGGTAAACTCCATCTTTACCTCTGTAGTCTGGTCTCCTTTCCCACCAGCAGGTAAACTCCCTCTTTACCTCTGTAGTCTGGTCTCCTTCACCACCAGCAGGTAAACTCCCTCTTTACCTCTGTAGTCTGGTCTCCTTCACCATCAGCAGGTAAACTCCCTCTTTACCTCTGTAGTCTGGTCTCCTTCACCACCAGCAGGTAAACTCCCTCTTTACCTCTGTAGTCTGGTCTCCTTCACCACTAGCAGGTAAACTCCCTCTGTAGTCTGGTCTCCTTCACCACCAGCAGGTAAACTCCCTCTTTACCTCTGTAGTCTGGTCTCCTTCACCACCAGCAGGTAAACTCCCTCTGTAGTCTGTTCCCCTTCACCACCAGCAGGTAAACTCCCTCTTTACCTCTGTAGTCTGGTCTCCTTCACCACCAGCAGGTAAACTCCCTCTGTAGTCTGGTCTCCTTCACCACCAGCAGGTAAACTCCATCTTTACCTCTGTAGTCTGGTCTCCTTCACCACCAGCAGGTAAACTCCCTATTTACCACTGTAGTCTGGTCCCCTTCACCACCAGCAGGTAAACTCCCTCTTTACCTCTGTAGTCTGGTATCCTTCACCACCAGCAGGTAAACTCCCTCTTTACCTCTGTTGTCTGGTCTCCTTCACCACCAGCAGGTAAACTCCCTCTTTACCTCTGTAGTCTGGTCTCCTTCACCACCAGCAGGTAAACTCCCTATTTACCACTGTAGTCTGGTCCCCTTCACCACCAGCAGGTAAACTCCCTCTTTACCTCTGTAGTCTGGTCTCCTTCACCACCAGCAGGTAAACTCCCTCTTTACCTCTGTAGTCTGGTCTCCTTCACCATCAGCAGGTAAACTCCCTCTTTACCTCTGTAGTCTGGTCTCCTTCACCACCAGCAGGTAAACTCCCTCTTTACCTCTGTAGTCTGGTCTCCTTCACCACTAGCAGGTAAACTCCCTCTGTAGTCTGGTCTCCTTCACCACCAGCAGGTAAACTCCCTCTTTACCTCTGTAGTCTGGTCTCCTTCACCACCAGCAGGTAAACTCCCTCTGTAGTCTGTTCCCCTTCACCACCAGCAGGTAAACTCCCTCTTTACCTCTGTAGTCTGGTCTCCTTCACCACCAGCAGGTAAACTCCCTCTGTAGTCTGGTCTCCTTCACCACCAGCAGGTAAACTCCATCTTTACCTCTGTAGTCTGGTCTCCTTCACCACCAGCAGGTAAACTCCCTCTTTACCTCTGTAGTGTGGTCCCCTTCACCACCAGCAGGTAAACTCCCTCTTTACCTCTGTAGTCTGGTCTCCTTCACCACCAGCAGGTAAACTCCATCTTTACCTCTGTAGTCTGGTCTCCTTCACCACCAGCAGGTAAACTCCCTATTTACCACTGTAGTCTGGTCCCCTTCACCACCAGCAGGTAAACTCCCTCTTTACCTCTGTAGTCTGGTATCCTTCACCACCAGCAGGTAAACTCCCTCTTTACCTCTGTTGTCTGGTCTCCTTCACCACCAGCAGGTAAACTCCCTCTTTACCTCTGTAGTCTGGTCTCCTTCACCACCAGCAGGTAAACTCCCTCTTTACCTCTGTAGTCTGGTCTCCTTCACCACCAGCAGGTAAACTCCCTCTTTACCTCTGTAGTCTGGTCTCCTTCACCACCAGCAGGTAAACTCCCTCTGTAGTCTGGTCTCCTTCAACACCAGCAGGTAAACTCCCTTTGTAGTCTGGTCTCCTTCACCACCAGCAGGTAAACTCCCTATTTACCTCTGTAGTCTGGTCCCCTTCACCACCAGCAGGTAAACTCCCTCTTTACCTCTGTAGTCTGTTCCCCTTCACCACCAGCAGGTAAACTCCATCTTTACCTCTGTAGTCTGGTCTCCTTTCCCACCAGCAGGTAAACTCCCTCTTTACCTCTGTAGTCTGGTCTCCTTCACCACCAGCAGGTAAACTCCATCTTTACCTCTGTAGTCTGGTCTCCTTCACCACCAGCAGGTAAACTCCCTCTGTAGTCTGTTCCCCTTCACCACCAGCAGGTAAACTCCCTCTTTACATCTGTAGTCTGGTCTCCTTCACCACCAGCAGGTAAACTCCCTCTGTAGTCTGGTCTCCTTCACCACCAGCAGGTAAACTCCA
Source organism: Oncorhynchus mykiss (assembly GCF_013265735.2). NCBI lineage: Eukaryota > Metazoa > Chordata > Actinopteri > Salmoniformes > Salmonidae > Oncorhynchus > Oncorhynchus mykiss. Next base: position 45,226 of record NW_023494286.1, read on the forward strand.
TCTTTACCTCTGTAGTCTGGTCTCCTTCACCACCAGCAGGTAAACTCCCTATTTACCACTGTAGTCTGGTCCCCTTCACCACCAGCAGGTAAACTCCCTCTTTACCTCTGTAGTCTGGTATCCTTCACCACCAGCAGGTAAACTCCCTCTTTACCTCTGTTGTCTGGTCTCCTTCAACACCAGCAGGTAAACTCCCTTTGTAGTCTGGTCTCCTTCACCACCAGCAGGTAAA